>NC_141009.1:70720378-70960464 GCF_052327205.1 Somniosus microcephalus
TTTCCACAGGCTGTGAGGAAGTGCATCTCTGTCTCAACTACTCCCTGACTGCAGTGAGAGCATATCCTGTCTTCTCTTGGGAGCCTGGTCTGCCTGTGTCTGCCTTTTTCGATCGCTAGGCTATGTTCGCTAAGTCTGTACTTGTCAAGGTTCTTCTCAGTTTGTTATCCTTTACCATGGTCAGGTAATCAGCTATGTTGCATTTTCTGTTTAGGGCCAAGTAGCAATTGAGTTTGCTTTGGGTTTTTGTTGTTTCTGCCCAATATGACAGATATTTTTCCTTTTGCTTAGCGACGATTGTGTTGGGTCGACCTCCCCTTCCCTCCCCCTCACTCGCCCCCCTCCCCCTCCTCCTCCCCCCTCCCCTCCTCCCCCCTCCCCCTCCTCCCTCGCCCTCCCTCTCCCCCTCCCTCTCCCCCCTCCCCCTCCCTCTCCCCCCCTCCCCCTCCCCCTCCTCCCCCTCCCTCTCCCCCTCCCTCTCCCCCCCTCCCCCTCCCCCTCCTCCCACTCCCCCCTCCCCCTCCTCTCCCCCCCTCCCCCCCTCCCCCCTCCCCTCCCTCTCCCCCCTCCCCCCCTCTCCCCCCTCTCCCCCCCTCCCCCTCCCTCCCTCCCCCTCCCTCCCCCTCCCCCTCCCCCTCCCTCTCCCCCCCCTCCCACTCCCTCTCCCCCCCTCTCCCCCCCTCCCCCTCCCTTCCCTCCCCCCTCCTCCCCCCTCCCCCTCCCTCCCCCTCCCTCCCTCTCCCTCTCCCCCTCCCCCTCCCCCTCCCTCTCCCCCTCCCCCTCCCCTCCCTCTCCCTCCCTCTCCCTCTCCCTCCCCCCTCCCTCCCTCCCCCCCTCCCCCCCTCCCTCCCCCTCCCACCCCCTCCCCCCCTCCTCCCTTCCCCTCCCTCCCCCTCCCCCCCTCCTCCCTTCCCCTTTCCCCCCCTCCCCTCCTCCCTCCCCCCTCCCTCCCCCTCCCTCCCCCTCCCCCCCTCCTCCCTTCCCCTTTCCCCCCTCCCCCACCCCCCTCACCCTCCCTCCCTCTCTCTCCCCCTCCCTCCCTCTCTCTCCCCCTCCCTCCCCCTCCCTCCCTCCCTCGCTCTCCCCCCCTCTCTCTCCCCCTCCCTCCCTCCCCCCCTCCCTCCCTCCCTCTCCCCCTCCCTCCCTCCCTCTCCCCCTCCCTCCCTCTCTCCCTCCCTCCCTCCCTCCCTCTCCCCCCTCCCTCCCTCCCTCCCTCTCCCCCCTCCCTCCCTCTCTCTCCCCCTCCCTCCCTCTCTCCCTCCCTCCCTCTCTCTCCCCCTCCCTCCCTCTCTCTCCCCCTCCTCCCTCTCTCTCCCCCTCCCTCCCTCTCTCTCCCACTCCCTCCCTCTCTCTCCCCCTCCCTCCCTCTCTCTGCCCCCTCCCTCCCTCTCTCTCTCTCCCCCATCCTCCCTCTCTCTCCCCCTCCCTCCCCCTCTCATCCTCCCTCCCTCCCTCTCTCTCCCCCTCCCTCCCTCTCTCTCCCCCTCCCTCCCTCTCTCTCCCCCTCCCTCCCTCTCCCCCCTCCCTCCCTCTCCCCCCTCCCCTCCCTCTTCCCCCCTCCCCTCCCTCTCTCTCCCCCCTCCCCTCCCTCTCTCCCCCCCCTCCCTCCCTCTCTCTCCCCCTCCCTCCCTCTCTCCCCCCCTCCCTCTCTCTCTCCCCCCTCCTCCCTCTCTCTCTCTCTCCCCCCTCCCTCCCTCTCTCTCCCCCCCTCCTCCCTCTCTCTCCCCCCTCCCTCCCTCTCTCTCCCCCCCTCCCTCCCTCTCTCCCCCCCTCCCTCCTCTCTCCTCTCCCCCCCCTCCCTCCCTCTCTCTCCCCCCCCTCCCTCCCTCTCTCCCCACCTCCCTCCCTCTCTCTCCCCCCTCCCTCCTCTCTCTCCCCCCTCCCTCCCTCTCTCTCCCCCCCTCCCTCCCTCTCTCTCCCCCCCTCCCTCCCTCTCTCTCCCACCCCTCCTCCCTCTCTCTCCCCCCCTCCCTCCCTCGCTCTCCCCCTCCCTCCCTCCCTCTCTCTCCCCCTCCCTCCCTCTCTCTCCCCCCTCCCTCCCTCTCTCTCCCCCCTCCCTCCCTCTCTCTCCCCCCTCCCTCCCTCTCTCTCTCCCCCTCACTCCTCTCCGCCTCCCTCCCTCTCTCTCCCCCTCCCTCCCTCTCTCTCCCCCTCCCTCCCTCTCTCTCCCACTCCCTCCCTCTCTCTCCCCCTCCCTCCCTCTCTCTCCCACTCCCTCCCTCTCTCTCCCACTCCCTCCCTCTCTCTCCCCCTCCCTCCCTCTCTCTCCCCCCTCCCTCCCTCTCTCTCCCCCTCCCTCCCTCTCTCTCCCCCCTCCCTCCCTCTCTCTCCCCCCCCCCCTCCCTCTCTCTCCCCCCTCCCTCCCTCCCTCTCCCCCCCCTCCTCCCTGTCCCCCTCCCTCCCTCTCCTCCCCCTCCCTCCCTCTCCCCCCTCCCTCCCTCTCTCTCCCCCCCTCCCTCCCTCTCTCTCCGCCCCTCCCTCCCTCTCTCTCCGCCCCTCCCTCTATCTCCCCGCTCCCTCCCTCTCTCTCCCCCCCTCCTCCCTCTCTCTCCCCCTCCCTCCCTCTCTCTCCCCCTCCCTCCCTCTCTCTCCCCCTCCCTCCCTCTCTCTCCCCTCCCTCCCTCTCTCTCCCCTCCCTCCCTCTCTCTCCCCCTCTCCTCTCTCCCCCTCCCTCCCTCTCTCTCCCCCTCACTCCCTCTCCCCCTCCCTCCCTCTCGCTCCCTCTCCCCCTCCCTCCCTCTCTCTCCCCCTCCCTCCCTCTCTCTCCCCCTCCCTGCCCTCTCTCTCACCCTCCCTCCCTCTCTCTCCCCCTCCCTCCCTCTCTCTCCCCCTCCCTCCCTCTCTCTCCCCCTCCCTCCCTCTCTCTCCCCCTCCCTCCCTCTCTCTCCCTCTCTCTCCCCCTCCCTCCCTCTCTCTCCCCCTCCCTCCCTCTCTCTCCCCCTCCCTCCCTCTCTCTCCCCCTCCTCCCTCTCTCTCTCCCCCTCCCTCCCTCTCTCTCCTCCCTCCTTCTCTCTCCTCCCTCCCTCTATTTACCCCCCAGCCACCCTCTCTCTACCCCCCACCCTCTCTCTCCCCCTCTGCCCATCCCTCCCTCCCTCTCCCCCCCCGCTCCCTCCCTCTCCCCCCCCACCCCCTCATCCCCCCCTCCTCCCTCTCCCCCCTCCTCCCTCTCCTCCCCTCCCTCCCTCCCTCTCCTCCCCTCCCTCCCTCCCTCTCCCCCCTCCCTCCCTCCCTCTCCCCCCCCTCCCTCCCTCCCTCTCCCCCCTCCTCTCCCCCTCCCTCTCCCCCCCTCCCTCCCTCCCTCTCCCCCCTCCCTCCCTCTCTCTCCCCCCCTCCCTCCCTCTCTCTCCCCCCCTCCCTCCCTCTCTCTCCCCCCCTCCCTCCCTCTCTCTCCCCCCCCTCCCTCTCTCTCCCCCCCCTCCCTCTCTCTCCCCCCCTCCCTCTCTCTCCCCCCCCTCCCTCTCTCTCCCCCCCTCCCTCTCTCTCCCCCCCTCCCTCCCTCTCACTCCCCCCCTCCCTCCCTCTCCCCCCTCCCTCCCTCTCTCTCCCCCCCTCCCTCCCTCTCTCTCCCCCCCTCCCTCCCTCTCTCTCCCCCCCTCCCTCCCTCTCTCTCCCCCTCCCTCTCTCTCTCTCCCCCCTCCCTCCCTCTCTCTCCCCCCTCCCTCCCTCTCTCTCCCCCCTCCCTCCCTCTCTCTCCCCCCTCCCTCCCTCCTCTCTCCCCCTCCCTCCCTCTCTCTTCCCCCCTCCCTCCCTCTCTCTCCCCCTCCCTCCCTCTCTCTTCCCCCCTCCCTCCCTCTCTCTCCCCCCCTCCCTCCCTCTCTCTCTCCCCCCCTCCCTCCCTCTCTCTCCCCCCCTCCCTCCCTCTCTCTCCCCCCTCCCTCCCTCTCCTCCCCCCCTCCCTCCCTCTCTCTCCCCCCCTCCCTCCCTCTCTCTCCCCCCCTCCCTCACCTCTCTCTCCCCCCCTCCCTCCCTCTCTCTCTCCCCTCCCTCCCTCTCATCCCCCCCTCCCTCCCTCTCTCTCCCCCCTCCCTCCCTCTCTCTCCCCACCCATCCCTCCCTCTCTCTCCCCCCTCCCTCCCTCTCTCTCTCCGCCCTCCCTCCCTCTCTCTCCCCCCTCCCTCCCTCTCTCTCCCCCCTCCCTCCCTCTCTCCCCCCCCTCCCTCCCTTCTCTCTCCCCCCCTCCCTCTCTCTCCCCTCCCTCCTCTCTCTCCCCCCTCCCTCTCTCATCCCCCCCTCCCTCCCTCTCTCTTCCCCCCTCCCTCCCCTCTCTCCCCCCCCTCCCTCCCTCTCTCTCCCCCCCTCCATCCTCTCTCTCCCCCCTCCTCCCTCTCTCTCCCCCCCTCCCTCCCTCTCTCTCCCCCCTCCCTCCCTCTCTCTCCCCCCCTCCCTCTCTCTCCCCCTCCTCCCTCTCTCTCCCCCTCCCTCCCTCTCTCTCCCCCTCCCCCTCTCTCTCCCCCCTCCCTCCCTCTCTCTCCCCCCTCCCCCCTCTCTCGCCCCCACCCCTCCCTCTCTCCCCCTCCCTCCCTCTCTCCCCCTCCCTCCCTCTCTCTCCCCCTCCCTCCCTCTCTCTCCCCCTCCCTCCCTCTCTCTCCCCTCCCTCCCTCTCTCTCCCCCCCTCCCTCCCTCTCTCTCCCCCCCTCCCTCCCTCTCTCTCCCCCCCTCCCTCCTCTCTCACCCCCTCCCTCCCTCCTCCCCCCCTCCCTCTCACCCCCCTCCCTCCCTCTCTCTCCCCCCCTCCCTCCCTCTCTCCCCCTCCCTCCCTCACTCTCCCCCTCCCTCCTCTCACTCCCCTCCCTCCCTCTCCTCTCCCCCTCCCACCCTCTCTCTCCCCCTCCCTCCCTCTCTCTCCCCCCCTCCCTCCCTCTCTCCCCCCCTCCCTCCCTCTCTCTCCCCCCTCCCTCCCTCTCTCTCCCCCCCTCCCTCCCTCTCTCTCCCCCCCTCCTCCCTCTCTCTCCCCCCCTCCCTCCCTCTCTCTCCCCCCCTCTCTCCCCCCCTCCCTCCCTCTCCCCCCTCTCTCCCCCCCTCCCTCCCTCTCTCTCCCCCCTCCCTCCCTTTCTCTCCCCTCCCTCCCTCTCTCTCCCCCCTCCCTCCCTCTCTCTCCCCCCTCCCTCCCTCTCTCTCCCCCCTCCCTCCCTCTCTCTCCCCCCTCCCTCCCTCTCTCTCCCCCTCCCTCCCTCTCTCTCCCCCCCTCCCTCCCTCTCTCTCCCCCCTCCCTCCCTCTCTCTCCCCCCTCCCTCCCTCTCTCTCCCCCCCTCCCTCCCTCTCTCTCCCCCCTCCCTCCCTCTCTCCCCCCCTCCCTCCCTCTCTCTCCCCCCCTCCCTCCCTCTCTCTCCCCCCCTCCCTCCCTCCCTCTCTCTCCCCCCCTCCCTCCCTCTCTCTCCCCCCCCTCCCTCCCTCTCTCTCCCCCCTCCCTCCCTCTCTCTCCCCCCCTCCCTCCCTCTCTCTCCCCCCTCCCTCCCTCTCTCTCCCCCCCTCCCTCTCTCTCCCCCCCTCCCTCCCTCTCTCTCCCCCCCTCCCTCCCTCTCCCCCCTCCCTCCCTCTCTTTCCCCCTCCCTCCCTCTCTCTCCCCCCCCTCCCTCCCTCTCTCTCCCCCCCTCCCTCCCTCTCTTTCCCCTCCCTCCCTCTCTCTCCCCCTCCCTCCCTCCCTCTCTCTCCCCCTCCCTCCCTCCCTCCCTCTCCCCCTCCCTCCCTCCCTCCCTCTCTCTCCCCCTCCCTCCCTCCCTCCCTCTCTCTCCCCCTCCCTCCCTCTCTCTCCCCCTCTCCCCCCCTCCCTCCCCCTCTCTCCCCCCCTCTCTCCCCCCCTCCCTCCCCCTCTCCCTCCCTCTCTCTCCCCCTCCCTCCCTCTCCCCCTCCCTCCCTCTCCCCCTCCCTCCCTCTCTCGCCCCCCTCCTCCCCCCTCCCTCCCTCCCCCTCCCCCTCCCCCCCTTCCCTCCCCCTCCCCTCCCTCCCCCTCCCCCTCCCCCCCTTCCCTCCCCCTCCCCTCCCTCCCGCTCCCCTCCCTCCCCCTCCCCTCCCTCCCCCTCCCCTCCCTCCCCCTCCCTCCCCCTCCCTCCCCCCTCCCCCTACCCCTCTCCTCCCTCCCCCTCCCCCTCCCCTCCCCTCCCCTCCCCTCCCTCCCCTCCCTCCCTCCCTCCCCCTCCCTCCCTCCTCCCCTCCCTCCTCCCCTCCCTCCCTCTCTCACCTCCCTCCCTCCCTCCCTCTCTCCCCCACTCTCTCCTCTCCCTTCCTCGCTCTCCCCCCTCCCTCTCTCTCCCTCCCTCCTTTTTTAAAAATTCATTGATGGGATGTGGGCGTCGCTGGCTAGGCCTGCATTTAGTGCCCATCCCTAATTGCCCTTGAGAAGATGGTGGTGAGCCGCCTTCTTGAACCGCTGCAGTCCATATGGTGTAGGTACACCCACAATGCTGTTAGGAAGGGAGTTCCAGGATTTTGGCCCAGCGACAGTGAAGGAACGGCGATACAGGTCCAAGTCAGGATGGTGTGTGGCTTGGAGGGGAACTTGTAGGTGGCGATGTTCCCATGCGTCTGCTGCCCTTGTCCTTCTAAGTGGTAGAGGTCGCGGGTTTGGAAGGTGCTGTTGAAGGAGCTTTGGCGAGTTGCTGCAGTGCATCGTGTAGATGGTACACACTGCAGCCACAGTGCGCCGGTGGTGGAGGGAGTGAATGTTGAAGGTGGTGGATGGGGTGCCAATCAAGCGGGCTGCTTTATCCTGAATGGTGTCGAGCTTCTTGAGTGTTGTTGGAGCTGCACTCATCCAGGCAAGTGGAGAGTATTCCATCACACTCCTGACTTGTGCCTTGTAGATGGTGGAAAGGCTTTGGGGAGTCAGGAGGTGAGACACTCGCCGCAGAATTCCCAGCCTCTGGCCTGCTCTTGTAGCCACAGTATTTATATGGTTGGTCCAGTTCAGTTTCTGATCAATGGTAACCCCCAGGATGTTGATAGTGGGGGATTCAGCGATGGTAATGCCATTGAATGTCATGGGGAGATGGTTAGAGTCTCGCTTGTTGGAGATGGTCATTGCCTGGCACTTGTGTGGTGCGAATGTTACTTGCCACTTGTCAGCCCAAGTCTGAATGTTGTCCAGGTCTTGCTGCATATGGACACGGACTGCGTCAGTATCTGGCGAGTCTCGAATGGTGCTGAACACCGTGCAATCATCAGCGGACATCCCCACTTCTGACCTTATGATGGAGGGAAGGTCATTGATGAAACAGCTGAAGATGGTTGGGCCTAGGACACTGCCCTGAGGAACTCCTGCAGTGATGTCATGTGATTGAGATGAATGACCTCCAACAACCACAGCCAACTTCCTTTGTGCTAGGTATGATTCCATCCAATGGAGAGTTTTCCTCTTGATTCCCATTGACTTCAGTTTTGCTAGGGCTCCTTGATGCCACACTCGATCAAATGCTGCCCTGATGTCAAGGGCAGTCACTCTCACCTCACCTCTTGAGTTCAGCTCTTTTGTCCATGTTTGGACCAAGGCTGTAATGAGGTCAGGAGCTGAGTGGCCCTGGCGGAACCCAAACTGGGCGTCAGTTAGCAGGTTATTGCTGAGTAAGTGCCGCTTGATAGCACTGTCGACGACACCTTCCATCACTTTGCTGATGATTGAGAGTAGACTGATGGACGGTAATTGGCCGGGTCGGATTTGTCCTGCTTTTTATAGACAGGACATACTTGGGCAATTTTCCACATTGCCGGGTAGATGCCAGTGTTGTCGCTGTACTGGAACAGCTTGGCTAGAGGCGCGGCTAGTTCTGGAGCACAAGTCTTCAGTACTATTGCCGGAATGTTGTCAGGGCCCATAGCCTTTGCAGTATCCAGTGTCTTCAGCCGTTTCTTGACATCACGTGGAGTGAATTGAATGGGCTGAAGACTGGCATCTGTGATGCTGGGGAACTCAGGAGGAGGCCGAGATGGATCATCCACTCGGCACTTCTGGCTGAAGGTAGTTGCAAATGCTTCAGCCTTGTCTTTTGCACTCACGTGCTGGGCTCCACCATCATTGAGGATGGGGATATTTTTGGAGCCTCCTCCTCCTGTTAACTGTTTAATTGTCCACCACCACTCACGACTGGATGTGGCAGGACTGCAGAGCTTTGATTTGATCCGATGGTTGTGAGATCGCTTAGCTCTGTCTATCGCATGTTGCTTCCGTTGTTTGGCATGCAAGTAGTCCTGTGTTGCAGCCTCACCAGGTTGACACCTCATTTTTCGGTATGCCTGGTGCTGTTCCCGGCATGCTCTCCTGCACTCTTCGTTAAACCAGGGTTGATCTCCCGGATTGATGGTAATGGTAGAGTGAGGGATATGCCGCCTCCCTCCCTCCGTCCCTCCGCCTCTCCCCCTCCCTCCGTCCTTCTCTCTCCCCCTCCCTCCCTCTCTCTCTCTGTGCTCCTGACTCCCTCCTTCCCTCTCTCTCCCTCTCTCCCCTCCCTCCCTCCCTCTCTCCACTCCATCCCCACTCACTCAGCCTTCCTCCCTCCTTCTTTCCCCCTCACTCACTCCCTCTCTCCCCCTCCTCTCTCCCTCTCTCCCTCCCTCCTTCACCCCCTCCCTCCCTCTTTCCCCTCCCTCCCTCTCTCCCCCTCCCTCCCTCCCTCTCTCCCCCTCCCTCCCTCTCTCCCCTCCCTCCCTCTTTCTCTCCGCCTCCCTCCCTCCTTCTCTCCATCTCACTCCCTCCCCCTCACTCCCTCCCTCCCTCACTCACCCCCTATCACCCTCCCTCCCTCTCTCCCCTCCCCTCCCTCTCTCTCCCTCCCTCCCTCTTTCCCCCTCCCTCTCTCCCTCCCCCTCCCTCTCTCCCCCTCCCCCACCCTCCCTCCTTCTCTCTCCCACTCCCTCCCTCCCTCTGTGGAACTGTACCCCAGTGAGAGTCAGTGTCTGTGGAACGGTACCCCAGTGAGTGTCAGTGTTTGTGGAACTGTACCCCAGTGAGAGTCAGTGTCTGTGGAACTGTACCCCAGTGAGAGTCACTGTCTGTGGAACTGTACCCCAGTGAGAGTCAGTGTCTGTGGAACTGTACCCCAGTCAGAGTCAGTTTCTGTGGCACTGTACCCCAGTGAGAGTCAGTGTCTGCGGAACTGTACCCCAGTGAGAGTCAGTGTCTGTGGAACTCTACCCCAGTGAGAGTCACTGTCTGTGGAACGGCACCCCGGTGAGAGTCAGTGTTTGTATAACTGTATCCCAGTGAGAGTCAGTGCCTGTGGAACTGTACCCCAGTGAGTGTCACTGTCTGTGGAACTGTACCACAGTGAGAGTCAGCGTCTGTGGAACTGTACGCCAGTGAGTGTCAGTGTTTGTGGAACTGTACCCCAGTGAGAGTCAGTGTCTGTGGAACTGTACCACAGTGAGAGTCAGTGTCTGTGGAACTGTATCCCAGTGTGAGTCAGTGTCTGTGCAACTGTACCCCATTGAGTGTCAGTGTCTGTGGAACTGTACACGAGTGAGAGTCAGTGTCTGTTGAACTGTACCCAAGTGAGAGTCAGTGCCTATGGAACTGTACCCCAGTGAGAGTCAGTGTCTGTGGAACTGTACCCCAGTGAGAGTCAGCGTCTGTGGAACTGTACCCCAGTGAGAGTCAGTATCTGTGGAACTGTACCCCAGTGAGAGTCAGTGTCTGTGGAACTGTACCCCAGTGAGAGTCAGTATCTGTGGAACTGTACCCCAGTGAGAGTCACTGTCTGTGGAACTGTACCCCAGTGAGAGTCAGTGTCTGTGGAACTGTACCCTACTGAGAGTCATTGTTTGGGGTAATGTACCTCAGTGACAGTCAGTGTCTGTGGAACTGTACACCAGTGAGTCAGTGTTTGTGGAACTGTACACCAGTGAGAGTCAGTGCCTGTGGAACTGTACCCCACTGAGAGTCAGTGTCTGTGGAACTGTACCCCAGTGAGGGTCAGTGTCTGTGGAACTGTACCCCAGTGAGAGTCAGTGTCTGGAAATGTACCCCAGTGAGAGACAGTGTCTGTGGAACGGTACCCCAGTGAGAGTCTGTGTCTGTGGAACTGTACCCCAGTGAGAGTCAGTGTCTGTGGAACTGTACCCCAGGGAGAGTCAGTGTCTGTGGAACTGTACCCCAGTGAGCGTCAGTGACTGTGGAACTTTACCCCAGTGAGAGTTACTGTCTGTGGAACTGTACCCCAGTGAGAGTCAGTGTCTGTGGAATTGTACCCCAGTGAGAGTCAGTGTCTGTGGAACTGTACCCCAGTGAGAGTCAGTTTCTGTGGAACTGTACCCCAGTGAGTGTCAGCATCTGTGGAACTGTACCCCAGTGAGAGTCACTGTCTGTGGAACTGTATCCCAGTGTGAGTCAGTGTCTGTGCAACTGTACCCCATTGAGTGTCAGTGTCTGTGGAACTGTACCCAAGTGAGAGTCAGTGCCTATGGAACTGTACCCCAGTGAGAGTCAGTGTCTGTGGAACTGTACCCCAGTGAGAGTCAGCGTCTGTGGAACTGTACCCCAGTGAGAGTCAATATCTGTGGAACCCATACCCCAGTGAGAGTCAGTGTCTGTGGAACTGTACCCCAGTGAGAGTCAGTGTCTGTGGAATTGTACCCCAGTGAGAGTCAGTGTCTGTGGAACTGTACCCCAGTGAGAGTCAGTTTCTGTGGAACTGTACCCCAGTGAGTGTCAGCGTCTGTGGAACTGTACCCCAGTGAGAGTCAGTTTCAGTGGAACTGTACCCCACTGAGAGTCAGTGTCGATGGAACTGAACCCCATTGAGCGTCAGTGTCTGTGGAACTGTACCCCAGTGAGCGTCAGTGTCTGTGGAATTGTACTCCACTGAGAGTCAGTGTCTGTGGAACGGTACCCCAGTGAGAGTCAGCGTCTGAGGAACTGCACGCCAGTGAGAGTCAGTGTCTGTGGAACTCTACCCGAGTGAGTGTCAATATCTGTG
Organism: Somniosus microcephalus; assembly: GCF_052327205.1. Taxonomy (NCBI): domain Eukaryota; kingdom Metazoa; phylum Chordata; class Chondrichthyes; order Squaliformes; family Somniosidae; genus Somniosus; species Somniosus microcephalus. Next base: position 70,731,286 of record NC_141009.1, read on the forward strand.
GAACTCTCTCGTAGTGAGTGTCAGTATCTGTGAAACTGTACACCAGTGAGAGTCAGTGTCTGTGGAACTGTACCGCAGTGAGAATCAGTGTCTGTGGAACTGTACCCCAGTGAGAGTCAGTGTCTGTGGAACTGTACCCCAGTGAGAGTCAGCGTCTGTGGAACTGTACCCCAGTGAGAGTCAGTGTCTGTGGAACTGTACCCCAATGAGAGTCAGTGTCTGTGGAACTGTACCCCAGTGAGAGTCAGTGTCTGTGGAACTTTACCCCAGTGAGAGTCAGTGTCTGTGGAACTGTACCCCAGTGAGAGTCAGTGTCTGTGGAACTGTACCCCAGTGAGAGTCTGTGTCTGTGGAACTGTACCCCAGTGAGAGTCAGTGTCTGTGGCACTGTACCCCAGTGAGAGTTACTGTCTGTGGAACTGTACCCCAGTGAGATTCAGTGTCTGTGGAACTATACCCCAGTGAGAGTCTGCGTCTTTGGAACTGTACCCCACTGAAAGTCAGTGTCTGTGGAACTCTACCCCAGTGAGAGTCAGTGTCTGTGGAACTGTACCACAGTGAGAGTCAGTGTCTGTGGAACTGTACCCCAGCGAGAGTCAGTCTCTGTGGAACTGTACCACAGTGAGAGTCAGTGTCTGTGGAATTGTACCCCAGTGAGAGACCGTGTCTCTGGAACTGTACCCCAGTGACAGTCATTATCTGTGGAACTGTACCCCACTGAGAGTCAGTGTCTGTGGAACTGTGCCTCAGCGAGAGGCAGTCTCTGTGGAACTGTACCCCAGTGAGAGTCAGTGTCTGTGGAACTGTACCCCAGTGAGAGTCAGTGTCTGTTGAACTGTAGCCCAGTGAGAGTCAGTGTCTTTGGAACTGTACCCCAGTGAGAGTCAGTGTCTGTGGAACTGTACCCCAGTAAGTGTTAGTGTCTGTGGAAGTGTACCCCAGTGAGAGTCAGTGTCTGTGGAACGGTACCCCAGTGACTGTCAGTGTCTGTGGAACTGTACCCCAGTGAGAGTCAGCGTCTGTGGAACTGTACCCTAGTGAGAATCAGTGCCTGTGGAACTGTACCCCAGTGAGAATCAGTGTCTGTGGAACTGTACCCCAGTGAGAGTCAGTGTCTGTGGAACTGTACCCCACAGAGAGTCAGTGTCTGTGGAACTGTACCCCAATGAGAGTTTTTGTCTGTGTAATTTACCCCAATAAGAGTTAATGTCTGTGGAACTGTACCCCAATGAGAGTCAGTGTCTGTGGAACTGTACCCCAGTGAGAGTCAGTTTCTGTGGAACTGTACCCCAGTGAGTGTCAGCATCTGTGGAACTGTACCCCAGTGAGAGTCACTGTCTGTGGAACTGTATCCCAGTGTGAGTCAGTGTCTGTGCAACTGTACCCCATTGAGTGTCAGTGTCTGTGGAACTGTACACGAGTGAGAGTCAGTGTCTGTTGAACTGTACCCAAGTGAGAGTCAGTGCCTATGGAACTGTACCCCAGTGAGAGTCAGTGTCTGTGGAACTGTACCCCAGTGAGAGTCAGCGTCTGTGGAACTGTACCCCAGTGAGAGTCAATATCTGTGGAACCCATGCCCCAGTGAGAGTCAGTGTCTGTGGAACTGTACCCCAGTGAGAGTCAGTGTCTGTGGAATTGTACCCCAGTGAGAGTCAGTGTCTGTGGAACTGTACCCCAGTGAGAGTCAGTTTCTGTGGAACTGTACCCCAGTGAGTGTCAGCGTCTGTGGAACTGTACCCCAGTGAGAGTCAGTTTCAGTGGAACTGTACCCCACTGAGAGTCAGTGTCGATGGAACTGAACCCCATTGAGCGTCAGTGTCTGTGGAACTGTACCCCAGTGAGCGTCAGTGTCTGTGGAATTGTACTCCACTGAGAGTCAGTGTCTGTGGAACGGTACCCCAGTGAGAGTCAGCGTCTGAGGAACTGCACGCCAGTGAGAGTCAGTGTCTGTGGAACTCTACCCGAGTGAGTGTCAACATCTGTGGAACTCTCTCGTAGTGAGTGTCAGTATCTGTGAAACTGTACACCAGTGAGAGTCAGTGTCTGTGGAACTGTACCGCAGTGAGAATCAGTGTCTGTGGAACTGTACCCCAGTGAGAGTCAGTGTCTGTGGAACTGTACCCCAGTGAGAGTCAGCGTCTGTGGAACTGTACCCCAGTGAGAGTCAGTGTCTGTGGAACTGTACCCCAATGAGAGTCAGTGTCTGTGGAACTGTACCCCAGTGAGAGTCAGTGTCTGTGGAACTTTACCCCAGTGAGAGTCAGTGTCTGTGGAACTGTACCCCAGTGAGAGTCAGTGTCTGTGGAACTGTACCCCAGTGAGAGTCTGTGTCTGTGGAACTGTACCCCAGTGAGAGTCAGTGTCTGTGGCACTTTACCCCAGTGAGAGTTACTGTCTGTGGAACTGTACCCCAGTGAGATTCAGTGTCTGTGGAACTATACCCCAGTGAGAGTCTGCGTCTTTGGAACTGTACCCCACTGAAAGTCAGTGTCTGTGGAACTCTACCCCAGTGAGAGTCAGTGTCTGTGGAACTGTACCACAGTGAGAGTCAGTGTCTGTGGAACTGTACCCCAGCGAGAGTCAGTCTCTGTGGAACTGTACCCCAGTGAGAGTCAGTGTCTGTGGAACGGTACCATAGTGGCAGTCAGTGTCTGTGGAACTGTACCCCAGTGAGAGTCAGTGTGTGTGGAATTGTACCGCAGTGAGAATCAGTGTCTGTGGAACTGTACCCCAATGAGAGTCAGTGTCTGAGGAACTGGACCCCAGTGAGAGTTAGTTTCTGTGGAACTGTACACGAGTGAGAGTCAGTGTCTGTGCAACTGTACCCCATTGAGAGTCAGTTTCTGTGGAAATGTACCCCAGTGAGCGTCAGTGTCTGTGGAACTGTACCCCAGTGAGAGTCAGTGTCTGTGGAACGGTACCCCAGTAAGAATCTGTGTCTTCGGAACTGTACCCCAGTGAGAGTCAGTGTCTGTGGAACTGTACCCCAGTGAGAATCAGCGTCTGTGCAACTGTACCCCAGTAAGGTTCAGTGTCTGTGGAACTGTACCCCAGTGAGAGTCAGTGTCTGTGGAACGGTACCATAGTGACAGTCAGTGTCTGTGGAACTGTACCCCAGTGAGAGTCAGTGTCTGTGGAACTGTACCCCAGTGAGAGTCAGTGTCTGTGGAACTTTAGCCCAGTGAGAGTCAGTGTCTGTGGAACTGTACCCCAGTGAGAGTCAGTGTCTGAGGAACTGCACCATAGTGACAGTCAGTGTCTGTGGAACTGTACCCCAGTGAGAGTCAGTGTCTGTGGAACTTTAGCCCAGTGAGAGTCAGTGCCTGTGGAACTGTTCCCCAGTGCGAGTCAGTGTCTGTGGAACTGTACCCCAGTGAGAGTCAGTGTCTGTGGAACTGTACCCCAGTGAGAGTCAGTGTTTGTGGAACTGTACCCCAGTGAGAGTCAGTGTCTGTGGAACTTTACCCCAGTGAGAGTTACTGTCTGTGGAACTGTCCCCCAGTGAGAATTACTTTCTGTGGAACTGTACCCCAGTGAGAGTCAGTGTCTGTGGAAGTGTACCCCAGTGAGAGTCAGTGTTTGTGGAACTGTACCCCACTGAAAGTCAGTGTCTGTGGAACCCATACCCCAGTGAGAGTAGTGCCTGTGAAACTGTACCCCAGTGAGTGTCAGTGACTGTGGAACTTTACCCCATTGAGAGTTACTGTCTGTGGAACTGTACCCCAGTGAGAGTCAATGTCTGTGGAACGGTACCATAGTGACAGTCAGTGTCTGTGGAACTGTACCCCAGTGAGAGTCAGTGTGTGTGGAACTGTACCGCAGTGAGAATCAGTGTCTGTGAAACTGCAACCCAGTGAGTGTCAGTGACTGGAAATTTACCCCAGTGAGAGTTACTGTCTGTGGAACTGTACCCCACTGAGAGTCAGTGTCTGTGGAATTGTACCCCAGTGAGAGTCAGCGTCGGTGGAACTGTACCCCAATGAGAGTCAGTTTCTGTGGAACTGTACCCCAGTGAGTGTCAGCATCTGTGGAACTGTACCCCAGTGAGAGTCACTGTCTGTGCAACTGTACCCCGTGAGAGTCAGTGTCTGTGCAACTGTACCCCATTGAGAGTCAGTGTCTGTGGAACTGTACACGAGTGAGAGTCAGTGTCTGTTGAACTGTTCCCCAGTGAGAGTCAGTGTCTGTGGAACTGTACCCCAGTGAGAGTCAGTGTCTGTGGAACTGTACCCCAGTGAGAGTCAGCGTCTGTGGAACTGTACCCCAGTGAGAGTCAATATCTGTGGAACCCATACCCCAGTGAGAGTCAGTGTCTGTGGAACTATACCCCAGTGAGAGTCAGTGTCTGTGGAACTTTACCGCAGTGAGAGTCAGTGTCTGTGGAACGGTACCCCAGGGAGAGTCAGTGTCTGTAGAACTGTACCCCAGTGAGCCTCAGTGTCTGTGTAACTGTACACCAGTGAGAGTCAGTGCCTGTGGAACGGTACCCCAGTGAGAGTCAGTGTTTGTGGAACTGTACCCCAGTGAGAGTCAGTGCCTGTGAAACTGCACCCCAGTGAGAGTCAGTGCCTGTGGAACTGTACCCCACTGAGAGTCAGTGTCTGTGGAACTGTACCGCAGTAAGAGTCAGTGTCTGTGGAACTGTACCCCAGTGAGAGTCAATGTCTGTGGAACTGTACCCCAGTGAGAATTACTGTCTGTGGAACTGTACCCCAATGAGAGTCAGTGTCTGTTGAACTGTACTCCGGTGAGATTTAGTGTTAATGGAACTGAACCCCAGTGAGAGTCAGTTTCAGTGGAACTGTGCCCCAGTGAGAATCAGCGTCTGTGCAACTGTACCCCAGTAAGGTTCAGTGTCTGTGGAACTGTACCCCAGTGAGAGTCAGTGTCTGTGAAACTGTACCCCACTGAGAGTCAGTGTCTGTGGAACTGTACCCCAGTGAGAATCAGTGTCTGTGGAACTGTACCCCAGTGACAGTCAGTGTCTGTGGAACTGTACCCCAGTGAGCGTCAGTGCCTGTGAAACTGCACCCCAGTGAGAGTCAGTGTCTGTGGAACTGCACCCCAGCGAGAGTCAGTGCCTGTGGAACGGTACCCCAGGAAGAGTCAGCGTCTGTGGAACTCTACCACAGTGAGAGTCAGTGTCTGTGGAACTGTACCCCAGTGAGAGTCAGTGTCTGTGGAACTGTACCCCAGTGAGAGTCAGTGTCTGTGGAACTGTACCCCAGTGAGAGTCAGTGTCTGTGGAACTGTACCCCAGTGAGAGTCAGTTTCTGTGGAACTGTACCCCACTGAGAGTCAGTGTCTGTGGAACTGTACCCCAGTGAGCGTCAGTGTCTGTGGAACTGTACGCCACTGGCAGTCAGTGTCTTTGGAACTGTACATCAGTGAGAGTCAGTGTCTGTGGAACGGTACCCCAGTAAGAATCTGTGTCTTCGGAACTGTACCCCAGTGAGAGTCAGTATCTGTGGAAAACTACCACAGTGAGAGTCACTCTCTGTGGAACTGTACCCCAGTGTGTGTCAGTGTTTGTGGAACTGTACCCCAGTGAGAGTCAGTGCCTGTGGAACTGTACCCCACTGAGAGTCAGTGTCTGTGGAACTGTACCGCAGTAAGAGTCAGTGTCTGTGGAACGGGACCCCAGTGAGAGTCAGTGTCTGTGGAACTGTACCCCAGTGAGAGTCAGTGTCTGTGGAACTGTACCCTAGTGAGTGTCAATATCTGTGGAACTCTACCCTAGTGAGTGTCAGTATCTGTGAAACTGTACACCAGTGAGAGACAGTGTCTGTCGAACTGTACCCCAGTGACAGTCGTTGTCTGTGGAACTGTACCCCAGTGAAAGTCAGTGTCTGTTGAATGGTACCATAGTGACAATCAGTGTTTGTGGAACTGTACCCCACTGAGAGTCAGTGTCTGTGGAACTGTACCCCAGTGAGAGTCAGTGTCTGTGGAACTGTACCCCAGTGAGAATTACTGTCTGTGGAACTGTACCCCAGTGAGAGTCAGTGTCTGTGGACCTGTACCCCAGTGAGAGTCAGTGTTTGTGGAACTGTACCCCACTGAGAGTCAGTGTCTGTGGAACTGTACCCCAGTGAGAGTCAGTGTCTGTTGAACTGTACCCCAGTGAGAATTACTGTCTGTGGAACTGTACCCCAGTGAGAGTCAGTGTCTGTGGACCTGTACCCCAGTGAGAGTCAGTGTCTGTTGAACAGTACCCCGGTGAGATTTAGTGTTTATGGAACTGAACCCCAGTGAGAGTCAGTTTCAGTGGAACTGTACCCCAGTGAGAGTTAGTGTCTGTGGAACGGTACCATAGTGACAGTCAGTGTCTGTGGAACTGTACCCCAGTGAGAGTCAGTGTCTGTGGAACTGTACCCCAGTGAGAGTTACTGTCTGTGGAACTGTACCCCAGTGAGAATCAGTGTCTGAGGAACTGCACCATAGTGACAGTCAGTGTTTGTGGAACTTTACCCCAGTGAGAGTTACTGTCTGTGCAACTGTCCCCCAGTGAGAATTACTTTCTGTGGAACTGTACCCCAGTGAGAGTCAGTGTCTGTGGAAGTGTACCCCAGTGAGAGTCAGTGTTTGTGGAACTGTACCCCACTGAAAGTCAGTGTCTGTGGAACTGTACCGCAGTAAGAGTCAGTGTCTGTGAAACTGTACCCCAGTGAGTGTCAGTGTCTGTGCAACTGTACCCCATTGAGAGTCAGTGTCTGTGGAACTGTACACGAGTGAGAGTCAGTGTCTGTTGAACTGTACCCCAGTGAGAGTCAGTGTCTGTGGAACTGTACCCCAGTGAGAGTCAGTGTCTGTGGAACTGTACCCCAGTGAGAGTCAGCGTCTGTGGAACTGTACCCCAGTGAGAGTCAATATCTGTGGAACCCATACCCCAGTGAGAGTCAGTGTCTGTGGAACTTTACCGCAGTGAGAGTCAGTGTCTGTGGAACGGTACCCCAGGGAGAGTCAGTGTCTGCAGAACTGTACCCCAGTGAGCCTCAGTGTCTGCGTAACTGTACACCAGTGAGAGTCAGTGCCTGTGGAACTCTACCCCACTGAGAGTCAGTGTCTGTGGAACTGTACCCCAGTGAGAGTCAGTGTCTGTGGAACAGTACCCCAGTGAGAGTCAGTGTCTGTGGAACTGTACCCCAGTGAGAGTCAGTGTCTGTGGAACTGTACCCCAGTGAGAGTCAGTGTCTGTGGAACTGTACCCCAGTGAGAGTCAGTGTCTGTGGAACTGTGCCCCAGTGAGAGTCAGTGTCTGTGGAACTGTACCCCAGTGAGAGTCAATGTCTGTGGAACTGTACCCCAGTGAGAATTACTGTCTGTGGAACTGTACCCCACTGAGAGTCAGTGTCTGTGGAACTGTACCCCAGTGAGAATTACTGTCTGTGGAACTCTACCCCACTGAGAGTCAGTGTCTGTGGAACTGTACCCCAGTGAGAGTCAGTGTCTGTGGAACTCTACCCCACTGAGAGTCAGTGCCTGTGGAACTCTACCCCACTGAGAGTCAGTGTCTGTGGAACTGTACCCCAGTGAGAGTCAGTGTCTGTGGAACTGTACCCCAGTGAGAGTCAGTGTCTGTGGAACTGTACCCCAGTGAGAATTACTGTCTGTGGAACTGTACCCCAGTGAGAGTCAGTGTCTGTTGAACTGTACCCCAGTAAGGGTCAGTGTCTGAGGAACTACCCCAGTGAGAGTCAGTGTCTGTGAAACTGTACCCGACTGAGAGTCAGTGTCTGTGGAACTGTACCCCATTGAGCGTCAGTGTCTTTGGAACTGTACCCCAGTGAGCATCAGTGTCTGTGGAACTGTACCCCACTGAGAGTCAGTGTCTGTGGAACGGTACCCCAGTGAGAGACAGCGTCTGAGGAACTGTACCCCAGTGAGAGTCAGTGTCTGTGGAACTCTACCCTAGTGACTGTCAATATCTGTGGAACTCTACCCTAGTGAGTGTCAGTATCTGTGAAACTGTACACCAGTGAGAGACAGTGTCTGTGGAACTGTACCCAAGTGACAGTCGTTGTCTGTGGAACTGTACCCCACTGAGAGTCAGTGCCTGTGGAACTGTACCCCAGTGAGAGTCAGTGTCTGTGGACCTGTACCCCAGTGAGAGTCAGTGTCTGTGGACCTGTACCCCAGTGAGAGTCAGTGTCTGTTGAACTGTACCCCGGTGAGATTTAGTGTTTATGGAACTGAACACCAGTGAGAGTCAGTTTCAGTGGAACTGTACCCCAGTGAGAGTTAGTGTCTGTGGAACGGTACCATAGTGACAGTCAGTGTCTGTGGAACTGTACCCCAGTGAGAGTCAGTGTCTGTGGAACTGTACCCCAGTGAGAGTTACTGTCTGTGGAACTGTACCCCAGTGAGAATCAGTGTCTGAGGAACTGCACCATAGTGACAGTCAGTGTTTGTGGAACTTTACCCCAGTGAGAGTTACTGTCTGTGGAACTGTCCCCCAGTGAGAATTACTTTCTGTGGAACTGTACCCCAGTGAGAGTCAGTGTCTGTGGAAGTGTACCCCAGTGAGAGTCAGTGTTTGTGGAACTGTACCCCACTGAAAGTCAGTGTCTGTGGAACTGTACCGCAGTAAGAGTCAGTGTCTGTGAAACTGTACCCCACTGAGAGTCAGTGTCTGTGGAACTGTACCCCATTGAGCGTCAGTGTCTTTGGAACTGTACCCCAGTGAGCATCAGTGTCTGTGGAACTGTACCCCACTGAGAGTCAGTGTCTGTGGAACTCTACCCTAGTGACTGTCAATATCTGTGGAACTCTACCCTAGTGAGTGTCAGTATCTGTGAAACTGTACACCAGTGAGAGACAGTGTCTGTGGAACTGTACCCAAGTGACAGTCATTGTCTGTGGAACTGTACCCCACTGAGAGTCAGTGCCTGTGGAACTGTACCCCAATGAGAGTCAGTGTCTGTAGAAGTGTACATCAGTGAGAGTCAGTGTCTGTGGAACTGGACCCCAGTGAGAGTCAGCGTCTGTGGAACTGTACCCCAGTGAGAGTCAGTGTCTGTTGAACGGTACCATAGTGACAGTCAGTGTTTGTGGAACTGTACCCCACTGAGAGTCAGTGTCTGTGGAACTCTACCCCAGTGAGAGTCTGCGTCTGTGGAACTGTACCCCAGCGAGAGTCAGTCTCTGTGGAACTGTACCCCAGTGAGAGTCAGTGTCTGTGGAACTGTACCCCAGTGAGAGACCGTGTCTGTGGAACTGTACCCCAGTGACAGTCATTATCTGTGGAACTGTACCCCACTGAGAGTCAGTGTCTGTGGAACTGTACCCTAGTGAGAGTCAGTCTCTGTGGAACTGTACCCCAGCGAGAGTCAGTGTCTGTGGAACTGTACCCCAGTGAGAGTCAGTGTCTGTTGAACTGTACCCCAGTGAGAGTCATTGTCTGTGCAACTTTAGCCCAGTGAGAGTCAGTGTCTGTGGAACTGTACCCCAGTGAGAGTCAGCGTCTGTGGAACTCTACCACAGTGAGAGTCAGTGTCTGTGGAACTGTACCCCAGTGAGAGTCAGTGTCTGTGGAACTGTACCCCAGTGAGAGTCAGTGTCTGTGGAACTGTACCCCAGTGAGAGTCAGTGTCTGTGGAACTGTACCCCAGTGAGAGTCAGTTTCTGTGGAACTGTACCCCAGTGAGCGTCAGTGTCTGTGGAACTGTTCGCCACTGACAGTCAGTGTCTTTGGAACTGTACCCCAGTGAGAGTCAGTGTCTGTGGAAAACTACCACAGTGAGAGTCAGTGTCTGTGGAAGTGTACCCCAGTGAGAGTCAGTGTTTGTGGAACTGTACCCCACTGAGAGTCAGTGCCTGTGGAACTGTACCCCAGTGAGAGTCAGTGTCTGTGGACCTGTACCCCAGTGAGAGTCAGTGTCTGTGGACCTGTACCCCAGTGAGAGTCAGTGTCTGTTGAACTGTACCCCGGTGAGATTTAGTGTTTATGGAACTGAACACCAGTGAGAGTCAGTTTCAGTGGAACTGTACCCCAGTGAGAGTCAGTGTCTGTGGAACTGTACACGAGTGAGAGTCAGTGTCTGTTGAACTGTTCCCCAGTGAGAGTCAGTGTCTGTGGAACTGTACCCCAGTGAGAGTCAGTGTCTGTGGAACTGTACCCCAGTGAGAGTCAGCGTCTGTGGAACTGTACCCCAGTGAGAGTCAATATCTGTGGAACCCATACCCCAGTGAGAGTCAGTGTCTGTGGAACTATACCCAAGTGAGAGTCAGTGTCTGTGGAACTTTACCGCAGTGAGAGTCAGTGTCTGTGGAACGGTACCCCAGGGAGAGTCAGTGTCTGTAGAACTGTACCCCAGTGAGCCTCAGTGTCTGTGTAACTGTACACCAGTGAGAGTCAGTGCCTGTGGAACGGTACCCCAGTGAGAGTCAGTGTTTGTGGAACTGTACCCCAGTGAGAGTCAGTGCCTGTGAAACTGCACCCCAGTGAGAGTCAGTGCCTGTGGAACTGTACCCCACTGAGAGTCAGTGTCTGTGGAACTGTACCGCAGTAAGAGTCAGTGTCTGTGGAACTGTACCCCAGTGAGAGTCAATGTCTGTGGAACTGTACCCCAGTGAGAATTACTGTCTGTGGAACTGTACCCCAATGAGAGTCAGTGTCTGTTGAACTGTACTCCGGTGAGATTTAGTGTTAATGGAACTGAACCCCAGTGAGAGTCAGTTTCAGTGGAACTGTGCCCCAGTGAGAATCAGCGTCTGTGAAACTGTACCCCACTGAGAGTCAGTGTCTGTGGAACTGTACCCCAGTGAGAGTCAGTGTCTGTGAAACTGTACCCCACTGAGAGTCAGTGTCTGTGGAACTGTACCCCAGTGAGAATCAGTGTCTGTGGAACTGTACCCCAGTGACAGTCAGTGTCTGTGGAACTGTACCCCAGTGAGCGTCAGTGCCTGTGAAACTGCACCCCAGTGAGAGTCAGTGTCTGTGGAACTGCACCCCAGCGAGAGTCAGTGCCTGTGGAACGGTACCCCAGGAAGAGTCAGCGTCTGTGGAACTCTACCACAGTGAGAGTCAGTGTCTGTGGAACTGTACCCCAGTGAGAGTCAGTGTCTGTGGAACTGTACCCCAGTGAGAGTCAGTGTCTGTGGAACTGTACCCCAGTGAGAGTCAGTGTCTGTGGAACTGTACCCCAGTGAGAGTCAGTTTCTGTGGAACTGTACCCCACTGAGAGTCAGTGTCTGTGGAACTGTACCCCAGTGAGCGTCAGTGTCTGTGGAACTGTACGCCACTGGCAGTCAGTGTCTTTGGAACTGTACATCAGTGAGAGTCAGTGTCTGTGGAACGGTACCCCAGTAAGAATCTGTGTCTTCGGAACTGTACCCCAGTGAGAGTCAGTATCTGTGGAAAACTACCACAGTGAGAGTCACTCTCTGTGGAACTGTACCCCAGTGTGTGTCAGTGTTTGTGGAACTGTACCCCAGTGAGAGTCAGTGCCTGTGGAACTGTACCCCACTGAGAGTCAGTGTCTGTGGAACTGTACCGCAGTAAGAGTCAGTGTCTGTGGAACGGGACCCCAGTGAGAGTCAGTGTCTGTGGAACTGTACCCCAGTGAGAGTCAGTGTCTGTGAAACTGTACACCAGTGAGAGACAGTGTCTGTCGAACTGTACCCCAGTGACAGTCGTTGTCTGTGGAACTGTACCCCAGTGAAAGTCAGTGTCTGTTGAATGGTACCATAGTGACAATCAGTGTTTGTGGAACTGTACCCCACTGAGAGTCAGTGTCTGTGGAACTGTACCCCAGTGAGAGTCAGTGTCTGTGGAACTGTACCCCAGTGAGAATTACTGTCTGTGGAACTGTACCCCAGTGAGAGTCAGTGTCTGTGGACCTGTACCCCAGTGAGAGTCAGTGTTTGTGGAACTGTACCCCACTGAGAGTCAGTGTCTGTGGAACTGTACCCCAGTGAGAGTCAGTGTCTGTGGAACTGTACCCCAGTGAGAATTACTGTCTGTGGAACTGTACCCCAGTGAGAGTCAGTGTCTGTGGACCTGTACCCCAGTGAGAGTCAGTGTCTGTTGAACTGTACCCCGGTGAGATTTAGTGTTTATGGAACTGAACCCCAGTGAGAGTCAGTTTCAGTGGAACTGTACCCCAGTGAGAGTTAGTGTCTGTGGAACGGTACCATAGTGACAGTCAGTGTCTGTGGAACTGTACCCCAGTGAGAGTCAGTGTCTGTGGAACTGTACCCCAGTGAGAGTTACTGTCTGTGGAACTGTACCCCAGTGAGAATCAGTGTCTGAGGAACTGCACCATAGTGACAGTCAGTGTTTGTGGAACTTTACCCCAGTGAGAGTTACTGTCTGTGCAACTGTCCCCCAGTGAGAATTACTTTCTGTGGAACTGTACCCCAGTGAGAGTCAGTGTCTGTGGAAGTGTACCCCAGTGAGAGTCAGTGTTTGTGGAACTGTACCCCACTGAAAGTCAGTGTCTGTGGAACTGTACCGCAGTAAGAGTCAGTGTCTGTGAAACTGTACCCCAGTGAGTGTCAGTGTCTGTGCAACTGTACCCCATTGAGAGTCAGTGTCTGTGGAACTGTACACGAGTGAGAGTCAGTGTCTGTTGAACTGTACCCCAGTGAGAGTCAGTGTCTGTGGAACTGTACCCCAGTGAGAGTCAGTGTCTGTGGAACTGTACCCCAGTGAGAGTCAGCGTCTGTGGAACTGTACCCCAGTGAGAGTCAATATCTGTGGAACCCATACCCCAGTGAGAGTCAGTGTCTGTGGAACTTTACCGCAGTGAGAGTCAGTGTCTGTGGAACGGTACCCCAGGGAGAGTCAGTGTCTGCAGAACTGTACCCCAGTGAGCCTCAGTGTCTGCGTAACTGTACACCAGTGAGAGTCAGTGCCTGTGGAACTCTACCCCACTGAGAGTCAGTGTCTGTGGAACTGTACCCCAGTGAGAGTCAGTGTCTGTGGAACTGTACCCCAGTGAGAGTCAGTGTCTGTGGAACTGTGCCCCAGTGAGAGTCAGTGTCTGTGGAACTGTACCCCAGTGAGAGTCAATGTCTGTGGAACTGTACCCCAGTGAGAATTACTGTCTGTGGAACTGTACCCCACTGAGAGTCAGTGTCTGTGGAACTGTACCCCAGTGAGAATTACTGTCTGTGGAACTCTACCCCACTGAGAGTCAGTGTCTGTGGAACTGTACCCCAGTGAGAGTCAGTGTCTGTGGAACTCTACCCCACTGAGAGTCAGTGCCTGTGGAACTCTACCCCACTGAGAGTCAGTGTCTGTGGAACTGTACCCCAGTGAGAGTCAGTGTCTGTGGAACTGTACCCCAGTGAGAGTCAGTGTCTGTGGAACTGTACCCCAGTGAGAATTACTGTCTGTGGAACTGTACCCCACTGAGAGTCAGTGTCTGTGGAACTGTACCCCAGTGAGAGTCAATGTCTGTGGAACTGTACCCCAGTGAGAGTCAGTGTCTGTTGAACTGTACCCCAGTAAGGGTCAGTGTCTGAGGAACTACCCCAGTGAGAGTCAGTGTCTGTGAAACTGTACCCGACTGAGAGTCAGTGTCTGTGGAACTGTACCCCATTGAGCGTCAGTGTCTTTGGAACTGTACCCCAGTGAGCATCAGTGTCTGTGGAACTGTACCCCACTGAGAGTCAGTGTCTGTGGAACGGTACCCCAGTGAGAGACAGCGTCTGAGGAACTGTACCCCAGTGAGAGTCAGTGTCTGTGGAACTCTACCCTAGTGACTGTCAATATCTGTGGAACTCTACCCTAGTGAGTGTCAGTATCTGTGAAACTGTACACCAGTGAGAGACAGTGTCTGTGGAACTGTACCCAAGTGACAGTCGTTGTCTGTGGAACTGTACCCCACTGAGAGTCAGTGCCTGTGGAACTGTACCCCAGTGAGAGTCAGTGTCTGTGGACCTGTACCCCAGTGAGAGTCAGTGTCTGTGGACCTGTACCCCAGTGAGAGTCAGTGTCTGTTGAACTGTACCCCGGTGAGATTTAGTGTTTATGGAACTGAACACCAGTGAGAGTCAGTTTCAGTGGAACTGTACCCCAGTGAGAGTTAGTGTCTGTGGAACGGTACCATAGTGACAGTCAGTGTCTGTGGAACTGTACCCCAGTGAGAGTCAGTGTCTGTGGAACTGTACCCCAGTGAGAGTTACTGTCTGTGGAACTGTACCCCAGTGAGAATCAGTGTCTGAGGAACTGCACCATAGTGACAGTCAGTGTTTGTGGAACTTTACCCCAGTGAGAGTTACTGTCTGTGGAACTGTCCCCCAGTGAGAATTACTTTCTGTGGAACTGTACCCCAGTGAGAGTCAGTGTCTGTGGAAGTGTACCCCAGTGAGAGTCAGTGTTTGTGGAACTGTACCCCACTGAAAGTCAGTGTCTGTGGAACTGTACCGCAGTAAGAGTCAGTGTCTGTGAAACTGTACCCCAGTGAGTGTCAGTGTCTGTGCAACTGTACCCCATTGAGAGTCAGTGTCTGTGGAACTGTACACGAGTGAGAGTCAGTGTCTGTTGAACTGTACCCCAGTGAGAGTCAGTGTCTGTGGAACTGTACCCCAGTGAGAGTCAGTGTCTGTGGAACTGTACCCCAGTGAGAGTCAGTGTCTGTGGACCTGTACCCCAGTGAGAGTCAGTGTCTGTGGACCTGTACCCCAGTGAGAGTCAGTGTCTGTTGAACTGTACCCCGGTGAGATTTAGTGTTTATGGAACTGAACACCAGTGAGAGTCAGTGTCTGTGGAACTCTACCCTAGTGACTGTCAATATCTGTGGAACTCTACCCTAGTGAGTGTCAGTATCTGTGAAACTGTACACCAGTGAGAGACAGTGTCTGTGGAACTGTACCCAAGTGACAGTCGTTGTCTGTGGAACTGTACCCCACTGAGAGTCAGTGCCTGTGGAACTGTACCCCAGTGAGAGTCAGTGTCTGTGGACCTGTACCCCAGTGAGAGTCAGTGTCTGTGGACCTGTACCCCAGTGAGAGTCAGTGTCTGTTGAACTGTACCCCGGTGAGATTTAGTGTTTATGGAACTGAACACCAGTGAGAGTCAGTTTCAGTGGAACTGTACCCCAGTGAGAGTTAGTGTCTGTGGAACGGTACCATAGTGACAGTCAGTGTCTGTGGAACTGTACCCCAGTGAGAGTCAGTGTCTGTGGAACTGTACCCCAGTGAGAGTTACTGTCTGTGGAACTGTACCCCAGTGAGAATCAGTGTCTGAGGAACTGCACCATAGTGACAGTCAGTGTTTGTGGAACTTTACCCCAGTGAGAGTTACTGTCTGTGGAACTGTCCCCCAGTGAGAATTACTTTCTGTGGAACTGTACCCCAGTGAGAGTCAGTGTCTGTGGAAGTGTACCCCAGTGAGAGTCAGTGTTTGTGGAACTGTACCCCACTGAAAGTCAGTGTCTGTGGAACTGTACCGCAGTAAGAGTCAGTGTCTGTGAAACTGTACCCCAGTGAGTGTCAGTGTCTGTGCAACTGTACCCCATTGAGAGTCAGTGTCTGTGGAACTGTACACGAGTGAGAGTCAGTGTCTGTTGAACTGTACCCCAGTGAGAGTCAGTGTCTGTGGAACTGTACCCCAGTGAGAGTCAGTGTCTGTGGAACTGTACCCCAGTGAGAGTCAGCGTCTGTGGAACTGTACCCCAGTGAGAGTCAATATCTGTGGAACCCATACCCCAGTGAGAGTCAGTGTCTGTGGAACTTTACCGCAGTGAGAGTCAGTGTCTGTGGAACGGTACCCCAGGGAGAGTCAGTGTCTGTAGAACTGTACCCCAGTGAGCCTCAGTGTCTGCGTAACTGTACACCAGTGAGAGTCAGTGCCTGTGGAACTCTACCCCACTGAGAGTCAGTGCCTGTGGAACTCTACCCCACTGAGAGTCAGTGTCTGTGGAACTGTACCCCAGTGAGAGTCAGTGTCTGTGGAACTGTACCCCAGTGAGAGTCAGTGTCTGTGGAACTGTACCCCAGTGAGAATTACTGTCTGTGGAACTGTACCCCACTGAGAGTCAGTGTCTGTGGAACTGTACCCCAGTGAGAGTCAATGTCTGTGGAACTGTACCCCAGTGAGAGTCAGTGTCTGTTGAACTGTACCCCAGTAAGGGTCAGTGTCTGAGGAACTACCCCAGTGAGAGTCAGTGTCTGTGAAACTGTACCCGACTGAGAGTCAGTGTCTGTGGAACTGTACCCCATTGAGCGTCAGTGTCTTTGGAACTGTACCCCAGTGAGAGTCAGTGTCTGTGGAACTCTACCCTAGTGACTGTCAATATCTGTGGAACTCTACCCTAGTGAGTGTCAGTATCTGTGAAACTGTACACCAGTGAGAGACAGTGTCTGTGGAACTGTACCCAAGTGACAGTCATTGTCTGTGGAACTGTACCCCACTGAGAGTCAGTGCCTGTGGAACTGTACCACAATGAGAGTCAGTGTCTGTAGAAGTGCACATCAGTGAGAGTCAGTGTCTGTGGAACTGGACCCCAGTGAGAGTCAGCGTCTGTGGAACTGTACCCCAGTGAGAGTCAGTGTCTGTTGAACGGTACCATAGTGACAGTCAGTGTTTGTGGAACTGTACCCCACTGAGAGTCAGTGTCTGTGGAACTCTACCCCAGTGAGAGTCTGCGTCTGTGGAACTGTACCCCAGCGAGAGTCAGTCTCTGTGGAACTGTACCCCAGTGAGAGTCAGTGTCTGTGGAACTGTACCCCAGTGAGAGACCGTGTCTGTGGAACTGTACCCCAGTGACAGTCATTATCTGTGGAACTGTACCCCACTGAGAGTCAGTGTCTGTGGAACTGTACCCTAGTGAGAGTCAGTCTCTGTGGAACTGTACCCCAGCGAGAGTCAGTGTCTGTGGAACTGTACCCCAGTGAGAGTCAGTGTCTGTTGAACTGTACCCCAGTGAGAGTCATTGTCTGTGGAACTTTAGCCCAGTGAGAGTCAGTGTCTGTGGAACTGTACCCCAGTGAGAGTCAGCGTCTGTGGAACTCTACCACAGTGAGAGTCAGTGTCTGTGGAACTGTACCCCAGTGAGAGTCAGTGTCTGTGGAACTGTACCCCAGTGAGAGTCAGTGTCTGTGGAACTGTACCCCAGTGAGAGTCAGTGTCTGTGGAACTGTACCCCAGTGAGAGTCAGTTTCTGTGGAACTGTACCCCAGTGAGCGTCAGTGTCTGTGGAACTGTTCGCCACTGACAGTCAGTGTCTTTGGAACTGTACCCCAGTGAGAGTCAGTGTCTGTGGAAAACTACCACAGTGAGAGTCAGTGTCTGTGGAAGTGTACCCCAGTGAGAGTCAGTGTTTGTGGAACTGTACCCCACTGAGAGTCAGTGCCTGTGGAACTGTACCCCAGTGAGAGTCAGTGTCTGTGGACCTGTACCCCAGTGAGAGTCAGTGTCTGTGGACCTGTACCCCAGTGAGAGTCAGTGTCTGTTGAACTGTACCCCGGTGAGATTTAGTGTTTATGGAACTGAACACCAGTGAGAGTCAGTTTCAGTGGAACTGTACCCCAGTGAGAGTTAGTGTCTGTGGAACGGTACCATAGTGACAGTCAGTGTCTGTGGAACTGTACCCCAGTGAGAGTCAGTGTCTGTGGAA
Source organism: Somniosus microcephalus (assembly GCF_052327205.1). Classification (NCBI taxonomy): domain Eukaryota; kingdom Metazoa; phylum Chordata; class Chondrichthyes; order Squaliformes; family Somniosidae; genus Somniosus; species Somniosus microcephalus. The sequence continues at coordinate 70,748,853 of NC_141009.1, forward strand.
CTGTACCCCAGTGAGAGTTACTGTCTGTGGAACTGTACCCCAGTGAGAATCAGTGTCTGAGGAACTGCACCATAGTGACAGTCAGTGTTTGTGGAACTTTACCCCAGTGAGAGTTACTGTCTGTGGAACTGTCCCCCAGTGAGAATTACTTTCTGTGGAACTGTACCCCAGTGAGAGTCAGTGTCTGTGGAAGTGTACCCCAGTGAGAGTCAGTGTTTGTGGAACTGTACCCCACTGAAAGTCAGTGTCTGTGGAACTGTACCGCAGTAAGAGTCAGTGTCTGTGAAACTGTACCCCAGTGAGTGTCAGTGTCTGTGCAACTGTACCCCATTGAGAGTCAGTGTCTGTGGAACTGTACACGAGTGAGAGTCAGTGTCTGTTGAACTGTACCCCAGTGAGAGTCAGTGTCTGTGGAACTGTACCCCAGTGAGAGTCAGTGTCTGTGGAACTGTACCCCAGTGAGAGTCAGCGTCTGTGGAACTGTACCCCAGTGAGAGTCAATATCTGTGGAACCCATACCCCAGTGAGAGTCAGTGTCTGTGGAACTTTACCGCAGTGAGAGTCAGTGTCTGTGGAACGGTACCCCAGGGAGAGTCAGTGTCTGTAGAACTGTACCCCAGTGAGCCTCAGTGTCTGCGTAACTGTACACCAGTGAGAGTCAGTGCCTGTGGAACTCTACCCCACTGAGAGTCAGTGCCTGTGGAACTCTACCCCACTGAGAGTCAGTGTCTGTGGAACTGTACCCCAGTGAGAGTCAGTGTCTGTGGAACTGTACCCCAGTGAGAGTCAGTGTCTGTGGAACTGTACCCCAGTGAGAATTACTGTCTGTGGAACTGTACCCCACTGAGAGTCAGTGTCTGTGGAACTGTACCCCAGTGAGAGTCAATGTCTGTGGAACTGTACCCCAGTGAGAGTCAGTGTCTGTTGAACTGTACCCCAGTAAGGGTCAGTGTCTGAGGAACTACCCCAGTGAGAGTCAGTGTCTGTGAAACTGTACCCGACTGAGAGTCAGTGTCTGTGGAACTGTACCCCATTGAGCGTCAGTGTCTTTGGAACTGTACCCCAGTGAGCATCAGTGTCTGTGGAACTGTACCCCACTGAGAGTCAGTGTCTGTGGAACTCTACCCTAGTGACTGTCAATATCTGTGGAACTCTACCCTAGTGAGTGTCAGTATCTGTGAAACTGTACACCAGTGAGAGACAGTGTCTGTGGAACTGTACCCAAGTGACAGTCATTGTCTGTGGAACTGTACCCCACTGAGAGTCAGTGCCTGTGGAACTGTACCCCAATGAGAGTCAGTGTCTGTAGAAGTGTACATCAGTGAGAGTCAGTGTCTGTGGAACTGGACCCCAGTGAGAGTCAGCGTCTGTGGAACTGTACCCCAGTGAGAGTCAGTGTCTGTTGAACGGTACCATAGTGACAGTCAGTGTTTGTGGAACTGTACCCCACTGAGAGTCAGTGTCTGTGGAACTCTACCCCAGTGAGAGTCTGCGTCTGTGGAACTGTACCCCAGCGAGAGTCAGTCTCTGTGGAACTGTACCCCAGTGAGAGTCAGTGTCTGTGGAACTGTACCCCAGTGAGAGACCGTGTCTGTGGAACTGTACCCCAGTGACAGTCATTATCTGTGGAACTGTACCCCACTGAGAGTCAGTGTCTGTGGAACTGTACCCTAGTGAGAGTCAGTCTCTGTGGAACTGTACCCCAGCGAGAGTCAGTGTCTGTGGAACTGTACCCCAGTGAGAGTCAGTGTCTGTTGAACTGTACCCCAGTGAGAGTCATTGTCTGTGGAACTTTAGCCCAGTGAGAGTCAGTGTCTGTGGAACTGTACCCCAGTGAGAGTCAGCGTCTGTGGAACTCTACCACAGTGAGAGTCAGTGTCTGTGGAACTGTACCCCAGTGAGAGTCAGTGTCTGTGGAACTGTACCCCAGTGAGAGTCAGTGTCTGTGGAACTGTACCCCAGTGAGAGTCAGTGTCTGTGGAACTGTACCCCAGTGAGAGTCAGTTTCTGTGGAACTGTACCCCAGTGAGCGTCAGTGTCTGTGGAACTGTTCGCCACTGACAGTCAGTGTCTTTGGAACTGTACCCCAATGAGAGTCAGTGTCTGTGGAAAACTACCACAGTGAGAGTCAGTGTCTGTGGAAGTGTACCCCAGTGAGAGTCAGTGTTTGTGGAACTGTACCCCACTGAAAGTCAGTGTCTGTGGAACCCGTACCCCAGTGAGAGTAGTGCCTGTGAAACTGCACCCCAGTGAGTGTCAGTGACTGTGGAACTTTACCCCATTGAGAGTTACTGTCTGTGGAACTGTAGCCCAGTGAGAGTCAGTGTCTGTGGAACAGTACCCCAGTGAGAGTCAGTGTGTGTGGAACTGTACCGCAGTGAGAATCAGTGTCTATGGAACTGTACCCCAGTGTGAGTGAGTGTCTGAGGAACTGTACCCCAGTGAGAGTCAGTGTCTGAGGAACTGTACCCCAGTGAGAGTCAGTGCCTGTGGAATTGTACCCCAGTGAGAGTCAGTGTCTGTGGAACTGTACCCCAGTGAGAGTCAGTCTCTGTGGAACTGTACCCAAGTGAGTGTCAGCATCTGTGGAACTGTACCCCAGTGAGAGTCACTGTCTGTGCAACTGTACCCCGTGAGAGTCAGTGTCTGTGCAACTGTACCCCATTGAGAGTCAGTGCCTGTGGAACTGTACACGAGTGAGAGTCAGTGTCTGTTGAACTGTACCCCAGTGAGAGTCAGTGTCTGTGGAACTGTACCCCAGTGAGAGTCAGTGTCTGTGGAACTGTACCCCAGTGAGAGTCAGCGTCTGTGGAACTGTACCCCAGTGAGAGTCAATATCTGTGGAACCCATACCCCAGTGAGAGTGAGTGTCTGTGGAACTATACCCCAGTGAGAGTCAGTGTCTGTGGAACTTCACCGCAGTGAGAGTCAGTGTCTGTGGAACGGTACCCCAGGGAGAGTCAGTGTCTGTAGAACTGTACCCCAGTGAGCCTCAGTGTCTGTGAAACTGTACACCAGTGAGAGTCAGTGCCTGTGGAACGGTACCCCAGTGAGAGTCAGTGTCTGCAGAACTGTACCCCAGTGAGGCTCTGTGCCTGTGGAACTGCACCCCAGTGAGAGTCAGTGCCTGTGGAACTGTACCCCACTGAGAGTCAGTGTCTGTGGAACTGTACCGCAGTAAGAGTCAGTGTCTGTGGAACTGTACCCCAGTGAGAATCAATGTCTGTGGAACTGTACCCCAGTGAGAATTACTGTCTGTGGAACTGTACCCCAATGAGAGTCAGTGTCTGTTGAACTGTACTCCGGTGAGATTTAGTGTTTATGGAACTGAACCCCAGTGAGAGTCAGTTTCAGTGGAACTGTACCCCAGTGAGAGTCAGTGTCTGTGGAACTGTGCCCCAGTGAGAATCAGCGTCTGTGCAACTGTACCCCAGTAAGGTTCAGTGTCTGTGGAACTGCACCCCAGTGAGAGTCAGTGTCTGTGAAACTGTACCCCACTGAGAGTCAGTGTCTGTGGAACTGTACCCCAGTAAGAGTCAGTGTCTATGGAACAGTACCCCACTGAGAGTCAATGTCTATGGAACTGTACCCCATTGAGCGTCAGTGTCTGTGGAACTGTTCCCCAGTGAGAATCAGTGTCTGTTGAACGGTACCATAGTGACAGTCAGTGTTTGTGGATCTGTACCGCACTGAGAGTCAGTGTCTGTGGAACTGTACCGCAGTGAGAGTCAGTGTCTGAGGAACTGTACCCCAGTGAGCGTCAGTGCCTGTGGAACTGTACCCCAGTGAGAATCAGTGTCTGTCGAACTGTACCCCAGTGAGAGTCAGTGTCTGTGGAACTGTACCCCAGTGAGAGTCAGTGTCTGTGGAACTGTACCCCAGTGAGAGTCAGTTTCTGTGGAACTGTACCCCAGTGAGCGTCAGTGTCTGTGGAACTGTACGCCACTGACAGTCAGTGTCTTTGGAACTGTACCCCAGTAAGAATCTGTGTCTTCGGAACTGTACCCCAGTGAGAGTCAGTAACTGTGGAAAACTACCACAGTGAGAGTCACTCTCTGTGGAACTGTACCCCAGTGTGTGTCAGTGTTTGTGGAACTGTACCCCACTGAGAGTCAGTGCCTGTGAAACTGCACCCCAGTGAGAGTCAGTGCCTGTGGAACTGTACCCCAGTGAAAGTCAGTGTCTGTGGAACTGTACCGCAGTAAGAGTCAGTGTCTGTGGAACTGTACCCCAGTGAGAGTCAGTGTCTGTGGAACTGTACCCCAGTGAGAGTCAGTGTCTGTGGAACTGTACCCCAGTGAGAATTAGCATCTGTGCAACTGTACCCCAGTAATGGTCAGTGTCTGTGGCACTGTACCCCACTGAGAGTCAGTGTCTGTTAAACTGTACCCGACTGAGAGTCAGTGTCTGTTAAACTGTACCCCATTGAGCGTCAGTGTCTGTGGAACTGTACCCCAGTGAGCATCAGTGTCTGTGGAACTGTACCCCACTGAGAGTCAGTGTCTGTGGAACTGTACCCCAGTGAGAGTCAGTGTCTGTGGAACTCTACCCTAGTGAGTGTCAATATCTGTGGAACTCTACCCTAGTGAATGTCAGTATCTGTGAAACTGTACACCAGTGAGAGACAGTGTCTGTGGAACTGTACCCCAGTGACAGTCATTGTCTGTGGAACTGTACCCCACTGAGAGTCAGTGCCTGTGGAAGTGTACATCAGTGAGAGTCAGTGTCTGTGGAACAGTACCCCAGTGAGAGTCAGCGTCTGTGGAACTGTACCCCAGTGAGAGTCAGTGTCTGTTGAACGGTACCATAGTGACAGTCAGTGTTTGTGGAACTGTACCCCAGTGAGAGTCAGTGTCTGTGGAACTCTACCCTAGTGAGTGTCAATATCTGTGGAACTCTACCCTAGTGAATGTCAGTATCTGTGAAACTGTACACCAGTGAGAGACAGTGTCTGTGGAATTGTACCCCAGTGACAGTCATTGTCTGTGGAACTGTACCCCACTGAGAGTCAGTGCCTGTGGAAGTGTACATCAGTGAGAGTCAGTGTCTGTGGAACAGTACCCCAGTGAGAGTCAGCGTCTGTGGAACTGTACCCCAGTGAGAGTCAGTGTCTGTTGAACGGTACCATAGTGACAGTCAGTGTTTGTGGAACTGTACCCCACTGAGAGTCAGTGTCTGTGGAACTCTACCCCAGTGAGAGTCTGCTTCTGTGGAACTGTACCCCAGTGACAATCATTGTCTGTGGAAGTGTACCCCACTGAGAGTCAGTGTCTGTGGAACTGTACCCCAGCGAGAGTCAGTCTCTGTGGAACTGTACCCCAGTGAGAGTCAGTGTCTGTGGAACTGTACCCCAGTCAGAGACCGTGTCTGTGGAACTGTACCCCAGTGACAGTCATTATCTGTGGAACTGTACCCCACTGAGTGTCAGTGTCTGTGGAACTGTACCCCAGCGAGAGTCAGTCTCTGTGGAACTGTACCCCAGCGAGAGTCAGTGTCTGTGGAACTGTACCCCAGTGAGAGTCAGTGTCTGTTGAACTGTAGCCCAGTGAGAGTCAGTGTCTGTGGAACTGTACCCCAGTGAGAGTTAGTGTCTGTGGAAGTGTACCCCAGTGAGAGTCAGTGTCTGTGGAACGGAACCCCAGTGACTGTCAGTGTCTGTGGAACTGTACCCCAGTGAGAGTCAGCGTCTGTGGAACTGTACCCCAGTGAGAATCAGTGCCAGTAGATCTGTACCCCAGTGAGTGTCAGTGTTTGTGGAACTGTACCCCACTGAGAGTCAGTGTCTGTGGAACTGTACCGCAGTGAGAGTCAGTGTCTGTGAAACTGTACCCCAGTGAGAGTCAGTGTCTGTGGAACTGTACCCCAATGAGAGTTACTGTCTGTGCAACTGTACCCCAATGAGAGTCAGTGTCTGTTGAACTGTACCCCGGTGAGATTCAGTGTTTATGGAACTGAACCCCAGTGAGAGTCAGTTTCAGTGGAACTGTACCCCAGTGAGAGTCAGTGTCTGTGGAACTGTACCCCAGTGAGAATCAGCGTCTGTGCAACTGTACCCCAGTAAGAGTCAGTGTCTGTGGAACTGTACCCCAGTGAGAGTCAGTGCCTGTGGAACGGTACCCCAGTGAGAGTCAGTGTCTGTGGAAGTGTACATCAGTGAGAGTCAGTGTCTGTGGAACTGTACCCCAGTGAGAGTCAGTGTTTGTGGAACTGTACCCCACTGAGAGTCAGTGTCTGTGGAACTGTACCGCAGTGAGAATCAGTGTCTGTGGAACTGTACCCCAGTGAGATTAAGTGTCTGTGGAACTGTACCCCAATGAGAGTCAGTGTCTGTTGAACTGTACTCCGGTGAGATTTAGTGTTTATGGAACTGAACCCCAGCGAGAGTCAGTTTCAGTGGAACTGAACCCCAGTGAGAGTCAGTGTCTGTGGAACTGTGCCCCAGTGAGAATCAGCGTCTGTGCAACTGTACCCCAGTAAGGTTCAGTGTCTGTGGAACTGCACCCCAGTGAGAGTCAGTGTCTGTGAAACTGTACCCCACTGAGAGTCAGTGTCTGTGGAACTGTACCCCAGTAAGAGTCAGTGTCTATGGAACAGTACCCCACTGAGAGTCAATGTCTATGGAACTGTACCCCATTGAGCGTCAGTGTCTGTGGAACTGTTACCCAGTGAGAATCAGTGTCTGTTGAACGGTACCATAGTGACAGTCAGTGTTTGTGGATCTGTACCGCACTGAGAGTCAGTGTCTGTGGAACTGTACCGCAGTGAGAGTCAGTGTCTGTGGAACTGTACCCCAGTGAGAGTCAGTTTCTGTGGAACTGTACCCCAGTGAGCGTCAGTGTCTGTGGAACTGTACCCCAGTGAGAGTCAGTGTCTGTGGAACTGTACCCCAGTGAGAGTCAGTGTCTTTGGAACTGTACCCCAGTGAGAGTCAGTGTCTGTGGAACTGTACCCCACTGACAGTCAGTGTCTTTGGAACTGTACCCCAGTGAGAGTCAGTGTCTGTGGAAAACTACCACAGTGAGAGTCAGTGTCTGTGGAAGTGTACCCCAGTGAGAGTCAGTTTCTGTGGAACTGTGCCCCAGTGACAGTCAGTATCTGTGGAACTGTACCCCAGTGAGAGACAGTGTCTGTGGAGCTGTACCCCAGTGAGAGTCAGTGTCTGTGGAACTGTACCCCAGTGAGAGTCAGTGTTTGTGGAACTGTACTCCACTGAGAGTCAGTGTCTGTGGAACTGTACCGCAGTGAGAATCAGTGTCTGTGGAACTGTACCCCAGTGAGAGGAAGTGTCTGTGGAACAGTACCCCAGTGAGAGTCAGTGTCAGTGGATCTGTACCCCAGTGAGAGTCAGTGTCTGTGGAACTGTACCCCAGTGAAAGTCACTGTCTGTGGGACTGTACCCCAGTGAGATGCAGTGTCTGTGGAACTGTACCCCAGTGACAGTCACTGTCTGTGGAACAGTACCCCAGTGAAATTAAGAGTCTGTAGAACTGTACCCCAGTGAGAGTCAGTGTCTGTGGAACTGTACCCCAGTGAACATTTTGTCTGTCGAACTGTACCCCAGTGAGAGTCAGTATCTGTGGAACTGTACCCCACTGAAAGGCAGTGTCTGTGGAACCCGTACCCCAGTGAGAGTAGTGCCTGTGAAAATGTGCCCCAGTCAGAGTCAGTGTCTGTTGAACTGTACCCCGGTGAGATTTAGTGTTTATGGAACTGAACCCCAGTGAGAGTCAGTTTGAGTGGAACTATACCCCAGTGAGAATCAGCGTCTGTGCAACTGTACCCCAGTAAGAGTCAGTGTCTGTGGAACTGTACCCCACTGAGAATCAGTGTCTGTGAAACTGTACCCCACTGAGAGTCAGTGTCTGTGGAACTGTACCCCAGTAAGAGTCAGTTTCTGTGGAACTGTACCCCAGTGAGCGTCAGTGTCTGTGGAACGGTACCCCAGTGAGAGTCAGTGTCTGTGCAAGTGTACATCAGTGAGAGTCAGTGTCTGTGGAACTGTACCCCAGTGAGAGTCACCGTCTGTGGAACTGTACCCCAGTGAGAGGCAGTGTCTGTGGAACGGTACCATAGTGACAGTCAGTATTTGTGGAACTGTACCCCACTGAGAGTCAGTGTCTGTGGAACTGTACCGCAGTGAGAATCAGTGTCTGTGGAACTGTACCCCAGTGAGAGTCAGTGTCTGAGGAACTGTACCCCAGTGAGAGTCAGTGCCTGTGAAACTGCAGCCCAGTGTGAGTCAGTGTCTGTGGAACTGTACCCCAGTGAGAGTCAGTGTCTGTGGAACTGTACCCCAGTGTGATTCAGTGTCTTTGGAACTGTACCCCAGTGAGAGTCACTGTCTGTGGAACTGTACCACAGTGAGAGTCAGTGTCTGTGTAACAGTACCCCAGTGAGAGTAAGAGTCTGTAGAACTGTACCCCAGTGAGCGTCAGTGTCTGTGTAAATGTACCCCAGTGAGCGTCAGTGAATGTGGAACTGTACCCCAGTGAGAGTCAGTGTCTGTGGAACTGTACCCCAGTCAGAGTCAGTGTCTGTGGAACTGTTCCCCAGTGAGAGTCAGTGTCTGTGGAACTGTACCCCAGTGAGAATCAGTGTCTGTGGAACGGTCCCCCAGTGAGAGTCAGTGTCTGTGGAACTGTACCCCAGTGAGAGGCAGTGTCTGTGAAACTGTACCCCAGTGAGTGTTTTGTCTGTGGAACTGTACCATAGTGAGAATTACTGTCTGTGGAAAAGTACCCCACTGAGAGTCAGTGTCTGTGAAACTGTACCCCAATGAGCATTTTTGTCTGTGGAACTGTACCCCAGTGAGATTCAGTGTTTATGGAACTGTACCCCAGTGAGAGACAGTGTCTGTGGAACTGTAACCCAGTGAGAGTCAGTGTCTGTGGAACTGTACCCCAGTGAGAGTCAGTGTTTGTGGAACTGTACTCCACTGAGAGTCAGTGTCTGTGGAACTGTACCACAGTGAGAATCAGTGTCTGTGGAACTGTACCCCAGTGAGAGTCAGTGTCTGTGGAACTGTACCCCAGTGAGAATCAGTATCTGGGGAACACTACCCCAGTGTGAGTCATTATCTGTGAAACGCTACCACAGTGAGAGTCAGTGTGTGTGGAACTGTACCCCAGTGAAAGTCACTGTCTGTGGAACTGTACCCCAGTGAGAGTCAGTGTCTGTGGAACTGTACCCCAGTGAGAGTCACTGTCTGTGGAACTGTACCCCAGTGAGAGTAAGAATCTGTAGAACTGTACCGCAGTGAGAGTCAGTGTCTGTGGAACTGTACCCCAGTGCGAGTCAGTGTCTGTGGAACGGTACCCCAGTGAGAGTCACTGCCTGTGGAACTGTACCCCAGTGAGAGTCAGTGTCTGTGGAACTGTACCCCAGTGAACGTTTTGCCTGTGGAACTGTACCCCAGTGAGAGTCAGTGTCTGCTGAACTGTACCCCAGTGAGTGTCAGTGTCTGTGAAACTGTAACCCAGTGATAGTCAGTGTCTGTGGAACTGTACCCCACTGAGAGTCAGCGTTTGTGGAACTGTACCCCAGTGAGAGACAGTGTCTGTGGAATTGTACCACAGTGAACGTTTTGCCTGTGGAACTGTACCCCAGTGAGAGTCAGTGTCTGCTGAACTGTACCCCAGTGAGTGTCAGTGTCTGTGGAACTGTAACCCAGTGATAGTCAGTGTCTGTGGAACTGTACCCCACTGAGAGTCAGTGTCTGTGGAACTGTACCGCAGTGAGAGTCAGTGTCTGTGGAACTGTACCCCACTGAGAGTCAGTGTCTGTGGAACTGTACCCCAGTGAGAGTCAGTGTCTGTGGAACTGTACCCCAGTGAGCGTCAGTGCCTGTGGAACTGTACCCAAGTGCGAGTCAGTGTCTGTGGAACTGTACCCCAATGAGAGTTACTGTCTGTGGAACTGTACCCCAATGAGAGTCAGTGTCTGTGGAACGATTCCCCACTGAGAGTCAGTATCTGTGGAACAGTACCCCAGTGAGATTCCGTGTCTGTGGAACTGTACCCCACTGAAAGTCAGTGTCTGTGGAACCCGTACCCCAGTGAGAGTAGTGCCTGTGAAACTGCACCCCAGTGAGTGTCAGTGACTGTGGAACTTTACCCCATTGAGAGTTACTGTCTGTGGAACTGTAGCCCAGTGAGAGTCAGTGTCTGTGGAACAGTACCCCAGTGAGAGTCAGTGTGTGTGGAACTGTACCGCAGTGAGAATCAGTGTCTATGGAACTGTACCCCAGTGTGAGTGAGTGTCTGAGGAACTGTACCCCAGTGAGAGTCAGTGTCTGAGGAACTGTACCCCAGTGAGAGTCAGTGCCTGTGGAATTGTACCCCAGTGAGAGTCAGTGTCTGTGGAACTGTACCCCAGTGAGAGTCAGTCTCTGTGGAACTGTACCCAAGTGAGTGTCAGCATCTGTGGAACTGTACCCCAGTGAGAGTCACTGTCTGTGCAACTGTACCCCGTGAGAGTCAGTGTCTGTGCAACTGTACCCCATTGAGAGTCAGTGCCTGTGGAACTGTACACGAGTGAGAGTCAGTGTCTGTTGAACTGTACCCCAGTGAGAGTCAGTGTCTGTGGAACTGTACCCCAGTGAGAGTCAGTGTTTGTGGAACTGTACCCCACTGAAAGTCAGTGTCTGTGGAACCCGTACCCCAGTGAGAGTAGTGCCTGTGAAACTGCACCCCAGTGAGTGTCAGTGACTGTGGAACTTTACCCCATTGAGAGTTACTGTCTGTGGAACTGTAGCCCAGTGAGAGTCAGTGTCTGTGGAACAGTACCCCAGTGAGAGTCAGTGTGTGTGGAACTGTACCGCAGTGAGAATCAGTGTCTATGGAACTGTACCCCAGTGTGAGTGAGTGTCTGAGGAACTGTACCCCAGTGAGAGTCAGTGTCTGAGGAACTGTACCCCAGTGAGAGTCAGTGCCTGTGGAATTGTACCCCAGTGAGAGTCAGTGTCTGTGGAACTGTACCCCAGTGAGAGTCAGTCTCTGTGGAACTGTACCCAAGTGAGTGTCAGCATCTGTGGAACTGTACCCCAGTGAGAGTCACTGTCTGTGCAACTGTACCCCGTGAGAGTCAGTGTCTGTGCAACTGTACCCCATTGAGAGTCAGTGCCTGTGGAACTGTACACGAGTGAGAGTCAGTGTCTGTTGAACTGTACCCCAGTGAGAGTCAGTGTCTGTGGAACTGTACCCCAGTGAGAGTCAGTGTCTGTGGAACTGTACCCCAGTGAGAGTCAGCGTCTGTGGAACTGTACCCCAGTGAGAGTCAATATCTGTGGAACCCATACCCCAGTGAGAGTGAGTGTCTGTGGAACTATACCCCAGTGAGAGTCAGTGTCTGTGGAACTTCACCGCAGTGAGAGTCAGTGTCTGTGGAACGGTACCCCAGGGAGAGTCAGTGTCTGTAGAACTGTACCCCAGTGAGCCTCAGTGTCTGTGAAACTGTACACCAGTGAGAGTCAGTGCCTGTGGAACGGTACCCCAGTGAGAGTCAGTGTCTGCAGAACTGTACCCCAGTGAGGCTCTGTGCCTGTGGAACTGCACCCCAGTGAGAGTCAGTGCCTGTGGAACTGTACCCCACTGAGAGTCAGTGTCTGTGGAACTGTACCGCAGTAAGAGTCAGTGTCTGTGGAACTGTACCCCAGTGAGAATCAATGTCTGTGGAACTGTACCCCAGTGAGAATTACTGTCTGTGGAACTGTACCCCAATGAGAGTCAGTGTCTGTTGAACTGTACTCCGGTGAGATTTAGTGTTTATGGAACTGAACCCCAGTGAGAGTCAGTTTCAGTGGAACTGTACCCCAGTGAGAGTCAGTGTCTGTGGAACTGTGCCCCAGTGAGAATCAGCGTCTGTGCAACTGTACCCCAGTAAGGTTCAGTGTCTGTGGAACTGCACCCCAGTGAGAGTCAGTGTCTGTGAAACTGTACCCCACTGAGAGTCAGTGTCTGTGGAACTGTACCCCAGTAAGAGTCAGTGTCTATGGAACAGTACCCCACTGAGAGTCAATGTCTATGGAACTGTACCCCATTGAGCGTCAGTGTCTGTGGAACTGTTCCCCAGTGAGAATCAGTGTCTGTTGAACGGTACCATAGTGACAGTCAGTGTTTGTGGATCTGTACCGCACTGAGAGTCAGTGTCTGTGGAACTGTACCGCAGTGAGAGTCAGTGTCTGAGGAACTGTACCCCAGTGAGCGTCAGTGCCTGTGGAACTGTACCCCAGTGAGAATCAGTGTCTGTCGAACTGTACCCCAGTGAGAGTCAGTGTCTGTGGAACTGTACCCCAGTGAGAGTCAGTGTCTGTGGAACTGTACCCCAGTGAGAGTCAGTTTCTGTGGAACTGTACCCCAGTGAGCGTCAGTGTCTGTGGAACTGTACGCCACTGACAGTCAGTGTCTTTGGAACTGTACCCCAGTAAGAATCTGTGTCTTCGGAACTGTACCCCAGTGAGAGTCAGTAACTGTGGAAAACTACCACAGTGAGAGTCACTCTCTGTGGAACTGTACCCCAGTGTGTGTCAGTGTTTGTGGAACTGTACCCCACTGAGAGTCAGTGCCTGTGAAACTGCACCCCAGTGAGAGTCAGTGCCTGTGGAACTGTACCCCAGTGAAAGTCAGTGTCTGTGGAACTGTACCGCAGTAAGAGTCAGTGTCTGTGGAACTGTACCCCAGTGAGAGTCAGTGTCTGTGGAACTGTACCCCAGTGAGAGTCAGTGTCTGTGGAACTGTACCCCAGTGAGAATTAGCATCTGTGCAACTGTACCCCAGTAATGGTCAGTGTCTGTGGCACTGTACCCCACTGAGAGTCAGTGTCTGTTAAACTGTACCCGACTGAGAGTCAGTGTCTGTTAAACTGTACCCAATTGAGCGTCAGTGTCTGTGGAACTGTACCCCAGTGAGCATCAGTGTCTGTGGAACTGTACCCCACTGAGAGTCAGTGTCTGTGGAACTGTACCCCAGTGAGAGTCAGTGTCTGTGGAACTCTACCCTAGTGAGTGTCAATATCTGTGGAACTCTACCCTAGTGAATGTCAGTATCTGTGAAACTGTACACCAGTGAGAGACAGTGTCTGTGGAACTGTACCCCAGTGACAGTCATTGTCTGTGGAACTGTACCCCACTGAGAGTCAGTGCCTGTGGAAGTGTACATCAGTGAGAGTCAGTGTCTGTGGAACAGTACCCCAGTGAGAGTCAGCGTCTGTGGAACTGTACCCCAGTGAGAGTCAGTGTCTGTTGAACGGTACCATAGTGACAGTCAGTGTTTGTGGAACTGTACCCCAGTGAGAGTCAGTGTCTGTGGAACTCTACCCTAGTGAGTGTCAATATCTGTGGAACTCTACCCTAGTGAATGTCAGTATCTGTGAAACTGTACACCAGTGAGAGACAGTGTCTGTGGAATTGTACCCCAGTGACAGTCATTGTCTGTGGAACTGTACCCCACTGAGAGTCAGTGCCTGTGGAAGTGTACATCAGTGAGAGTCAGTGTCTGTGGAACAGTACCCCAGTGAGAGTCAGCGTCTGTGGAACTGTACCCCAGTGAGAGTCAGTGTCTGTTGAACGGTACCATAGTGACAGTCAGTGTTTGTGGAACTGTACCCCACTGAGAGTCAGTGTCTGTGGAACTCTACCCCAGTGAGAGTCTGCTTCTGTGGAACTGTACCCCAGTGACAATCATTGTCTGTGGAAGTGTACCCCACTGAGAGTCAGTGTCTGTGGAACTGTACCCCAGCGAGAGTCAGTCTCTGTGGAACTGTACCCCAGTGAGAGTCAGTGTCTGTGGAACTGTACCCCAGTCAGAGACCGTGTCTGTGGAACTGTACCCCAGTGACAGTCATTATCTGTGGAACTGTACCCCACTGAGTGTCAGTGTCTGTGGAACTGTACCCCAGCGAGAGTCAGTCTCTGTGGAACTGTACCCCAGCGAGAGTCAGTGTCTGTGGAACTGTACCCCAGTGAGAGTCAGTGTCTGTTGAACTGTAGCCCAGTGAGAGTCAGTGTCTGTGGAACTGTACCCCAGTGAGAGTTAGTGTCTGTGGAAGTGTACCCCAGTGAGAGTCAGTGTCTGTGGAACGGAACCCCAGTGACTGTCAGTGTCTGTGGAACTGTACCCCAGTGAGAGTCAGCGTCTGTGGAACTGTACCCCAGTGAGAATCAGTGCCAGTAGATCTGTACCCCAGTGAGTGTCAGTGTTTGTGGAACTGTACCCCACTGAGAGTCAGTGTCTGTGGAACTGTACCGCAGTGAGAGTCAGTGTCTGTGAAACTGTACCCCAGTGAGAGTCAGTGTCTGTGGAACTGTACCCCAATGAGAGTTACTGTCTGTGCAACTGTACCCCAATGAGAGTCAGTGTCTGTTGAACTGTACCCCGGTGAGATTCAGTGTTTATGGAACTGAACCCCAGTGAGAGTCAGTTTCAGTGGAACTGTACCCCAGTGAGAGTCAGTGTCTGTGGAACTGTACCCCAGTGAGAATCAGCGTCTGTGCAACTGTACCCCAGTAAGAGTCAGTGTCTGTGGAACTGTACCCCAGTGAGAGTCAGTGCCTGTGGAACGGTACCCCAGTGAGAGTCAGTGTCTGTGGAAGTGTACATCAGTGAGAGTCAGTGTCTGTGGAACTGTACCCCAGTGAGAGTCAGTGTTTGTGGAACTGTACCCCACTGAGAGTCAGTGTCTGTGGAACTGTACCGCAGTGAGAATCAGTGTCTGTGGAACTGTACCCCAGTGAGATTAAGTGTCTGTGGAACTGTACCCCAATGAGAGTCAGTGTCTGTTGAACTGTACTCCGGTGAGATTTAGTGTTTATGGAACTGAACCCCAGCGAGAGTCAGTTTCAGTGGAACTGAACCCCAGTGAGAGTCAGTGTCTGTGGAACTGTGCCCCAGTGAGAATCAGCGTCTGTGCAACTGTACCCCAGTAAGGTTCAGTGTCTGTGGAACTGCACCCCAGTGAGAGTCAGTGTCTGTGAAACTGTACCCCACTGAGAGTCAGTGTCTGTGGAACTGTACCCCAGTAAGAGTCAGTGTCTATGGAACAGTACCCCACTGAGAGTCAATGTCTATGGAACTGTACCCCATTGAGCGTCAGTGTCTGTGGAACTGTTACCCAGTGAGAATCAGTGTCTGTTGAACGGTACCATAGTGACAGTCAGTGTTTGTGGATCTGTACCGCACTGAGAGTCAGTGTCTGTGGAACTGTACCGCAGTGAGAGTCAGTGTCTGTGGAACTGTACCCCAGTGAGAGTCAGTTTCTGTGGAACTGTACCCCAGTGAGCGTCAGTGTCTGTGGAACTGTACCCCAGTGAGAGTCAGTGTCTGTGGAACTGTACCCCAGTGAGAGTCAGTGTCTTTGGAACTGTACCCCAGTGAGAGTCAGTGTCTGTGGAACTGTACCCCACTGACAGTCAGTGTCTTTGGAACTGTACCCCAGTGAGAGTCAGTGTCTGTGGAAAACTACCACAGTGAGAGTCAGTGTCTGTGGAAGTGTACCCCAGTGAGAGTCAGTTTCTGTGGAACTGTGCCCCAGTGACAGTCAGTATCTGTGGAACTGTACCCCAGTGAGAGACAGTGTCTGTGGAGCTGTACCCCAGTGAGAGTCAGTGTCTGTGGAACTGTACCCCAGTGAGAGTCAGTGTTTGTGGAACTGTACTCCACTGAGAGTCAGTGTCTGTGGAACTGTACCGCAGTGAGAATCAGTGTCTGTGGAACTGTACCCCAGTGAGAGGAAGTGTCTGTGGAACAGTACCCCAGTGAGAGTCAGTGTCAGTGGATCTGTACCCCAGTGAGAGTCAGTGTCTGTGGAACTGTACCCCAGTGAAAGTCACTGTCTGTGGGACTGTACCCCAGTGAGATGCAGTGTCTGTGGAACTGTACCCCAGTGACAGTCACTGTCTGTGGAACAGTACCCCAGTGAAATTAAGAGTCTGTAGAACTGTACCCCAGTGAGAGTCAGTGTCTGTGGAACTGTACCCCAGTGAACATTTTGTCTGTCGAACTGTACCCCAGTGAGAGTCAGTATCTGTGGAACTGTACCCCACTGAAAGGCAGTGTCTGTGGAACCCGTACCCCAGTGAGAGTAGTGCCTGTGAAAATGTGCCCCAGTCAGAGTCAGTGTCTGTTGAACTGTACCCCGGTGAGATTTAGTGTTTATGGAACTGAACCCCAGTGAGAGTCAGTTTGAGTGGAACTATACCCCAGTGAGAATCAGCGTCTGTGCAACTGTACCCCAGTAAGAGTCAGTGTCTGTGGAACTGTACCCCACTGAGAGTCAGTGTCTGTGAAACTGTACCCCACTGAGAGTCAGTGTCTGTGGAACTGTACCCCAGTAAGAGTCAGTTTCTGTGGAACTGTACCCCAGTGAGCGTCAGTGTCTGTGGAACGGTACCCCAGTGAGAGTCAGTGTCTGTGCAAGTGTACATCAGTGAGAGTCAGTGTCTGTGGAACTGTACCCCAGTGAGAGTCACCGTCTGTGGAACTGTACCCCAGTGAGAGGCAGTGTCTGTGGAACGGTACCATAGTGACAGTCAGTATTTGTGGAACTGTACCCCACTGAGAGTCAGTGTCTGTGGAACTGTACCGCAGTGAGAATCAGTGTCTGTGGAACTGTACCCCAGTGAGAGTCAGTGTCTGAGGAACTGTACCCCAGTGAGAGTCAGTGCCTGTGAAACTGCAGCCCAGTGTGAGTCAGTGTCTGTGGAACTGTACCCCAGTGAGAGTCAGTGTCTGTGGAACTGTACCCCAGTGTGATTCAGTGTCTTTGGAACTGTACCCCAGTGAGAGTCACTGTCTGTGGAACTGTACCACAGTGAGAGTCAGTGTCTGTGTAACAGTACCCCAGTGAGAGTAAGAGTCTGTAGAACTGTACCCCAGTGAGCGTCAGTGTCTGTGTAAATGTACCCCAGTGAGCGTCAGTGAATGTGGAACTGTACCCCAGTGAGAGTCAGTGTCTGTGGAACTGTACCCCAGTCAGAGTCAGTGTCTGTGGAACTGTTCCCCAGTGAGAGTCAGTGTCTGTGGAACTGTACCCCAGTGAGAATCAGTGTCTGTGGAACGGTCCCCCAGTGAGAGTCAGTGTCTGTGGAACTGTACCCCAGTGAGAGGCAGTGTCTGTGAAACTGTACCCCAGTGAGTGTTTTGTCTGTGGAACTGTACCATAGTGAGAATTACTGTCTGTGGAAAAGTACCCCACTGAGAGTCAGTGTCTGTGAAACTGTACCCCAATGAGCATTTTTGTCTGTGGAACTGTACCCCAGTGAGATTCAGTGTTTATGGAACTGTACCCCAGTGAGAGACAGTGTCTGTGGAACTGTAACCCAGTGAGAGTCAGTGTCTGTGGAACTGTACCCCAGTGAGAGTCAGTGTTTGTGGAACTGTACTCCACTGAGAGTCAGTGTCTGTGGAACTGTACCACAGTGAGAATCAGTGTCTGTGGAACTGTACCCCAGTGAGAGTCAGTGTCTGTGGAACTGTACCCCAGTGAGAATCAGTATCTGGGGAACACTACCCCAGTGTGAGTCATTATCTGTGAAACGCTACCACAGTGAGAGTCAGTGTGTGTGGAACTGTACCCCAGTGAAAGTCACTGTCTGTGGAACTGTACCCCAGTGAGAGTCAGTGTCTGTGGAACTGTACCCCAGTGAGAGTCACTGTCTGTGGAACTGTACCCCAGTGAGAGTAAGAATCTGTAGAACTGTACCGCAGTGAGAGTCAGTGTCTGTGGAACTGTACCCCAGTGCGAGTCAGTGTCTGTGGAACGGTACCCCAGTGAGAGTCACTGCCTGTGGAACTGTACCCCAGTGAGAGTCAGTGTCTGTGGAACTGTACCCCAGTGAACGTTTTGCCTGTGGAACTGTACCCCAGTGAGAGTCAGTGTCTGCTGAACTGTACCCCAGTGAGTGTCAGTGTCTGTGAAACTGTAACCCAGTGATAGTCAGTGTCTGTGGAACTGTACCCCACTGAGAGTCAGCGTTTGTGGAACTGTACCCCAGTGAGAGACAGTGTCTGTGGAATTGTACCACAGTGAACGTTTTGCCTGTGGAACTGTACCCCAGTGAGAGTCAGTGTCTGCTGAACTGTACCCCAGTGAGTGTCAGTGTCTGTGGAACTGTAACCCAGTGATAGTCAGTGTCTGTGGAACTGTACCCCACTGAGAGTCAGTGTCTGTGGAACTGTACCGCAGTGAGAGTCAGTGTCTGTGGAACTGTACCCCACTGAGAGTCAGTGTCTGTGGAACTGTACCCCAGTGAGAGTCAGTGTCTGTGGAACTGTACCCCAGTGAGCGTCAGTGCCTGTGGAACTGTACCCAAGTGCGAGTCAGTGTCTGTGGAACTGTACCCCAATGAGAGTTACTGTCTGTGGAACTGTACCCCAATGAGAGTCAGTGTCTGTGGAACGATTCCCCACTGAGAGTCAGTATCTGTGGAACAGTACCCCAGTGAGATTCCGTGTCTGTGGAACTGTACCCCTGTGACAGTCAGTGTCTGTGGAAAACTACCACAGTGATAGTCACTGTCAGTGGAACTGTACCCCAGTGAGTGTCAGTGCCAGTGAAACTGCACCCCAGTGAGAGTCAGTGCCTGTGGAACTGTACCCCAGTGAGAGTCAATATCTGTGGAACCCATACCCCAGTGAGAGTGAGTGTCTGTGGAACGATACCCCAGTGAGAGTCAGTGTCTGTGGAACTTCACCGCAGTGAGAGTCAGTGTCTGTGGAACGGTACCCCAGGGAGAGTCAGTGTCTGTAGAACTGTACCCCAGTGAGCCTCAGTGTCTGTGAAACTGTACACCAGTGAGAGTCAGTGCCTGTGGAACGGTACCCCAGTGAGAGTCAGTGTCTGTCGAACTGTACACCAGTGAGGCTCAGTGCCTGTGGAACTGCACCCCAGTGAGAGTCAGTGCCTGTGGAACTGTACCCCACTGAGAGTCAGTGTCTGTGGAACTGTACCCCAGTGAGAGTAAGTGTCTGTGGAACTGTACCCCAGTGAGAGTCAGTGCCTGTGGAACTGTACCCCAGTGAGAATCAATGTCTGTGGAACTGTACCCCAGTGAGAATTACTGTCTGTGGAACTGTACCCCAATGAGAGTCAGTGTCTGTTGAACTGTACTCCGGTGAGATTTAGTGTTTATGGAACTGAACCCCAGTGAGAGTCAGTTTCAGTGGAACTGTACCCCAGTGAGAGTCAGTGTCTGTGGAACTGTGCCCCAGTGAGAATCAGCGTCTGTGCAACTGTACCCCAGTAAGGTTCAGTGGCTGTGGAACTGCACCCCAGTGAGAGTCAGTGTCTGTGAAACTGTACCCCACTGAGAGTCAGTGTCTGTGGAACTGTACCCCAGTAAGAGTCAGTGTCTATGGAACAGTACCCCACTGAGAGTCAATGTCTATGGAACTGTACCCCATTGAGCGTCAGTGTCTGTGGAACTGTTACCCAGTGAGAATCAGTGTCTGTTGAACGGTACCATAGTGACAGTCAGTGTTTGTGGATCTGTACCGCACTGAGAGTCAGTGTCTGTGGAACTGTACCGCAGTGAGAGTCAGTGTCTGAGGAACTGTACCCCAGTGAGCGTCAGTGCCTGTGGAACTGTACCCCAGTGAGAATCAGTGTCTGTGGAACTGTACCCCAGTGAGAGTCAGTGTCTGTGGAACTGTACCCCAGTGAGAGTCAGTGCCTGTGGAACTGTACCCCAGTGAGAGTCAGTGCCTGTGGAACGGTACCCCAGTGAGAGTCAGTGCCTGTGGAACGGTACCCCAGGAAGAGTCAGCGTCTGTGGAACTGTACCCCAGTGAGAGTCAGTGTCTGTGGAACTGTACCCCAGTGAGAGTCAGTGTCTGTGGAACTGTACCCCAGTGAGAGTCAGTGTCTGTGGAACTGTACCCCAGTGAGAGTCAGTTTCTGTGGAACTGTACCCCAGTGAGCGTCAGTGTCTGTGGAACTGTACGCCACTGACAGTCAGTGTCTTTGGAACTGTACCCCAGTGAGAGTCAGTGTCTGTGGAACGGTACCCCAGTGAGAGTCAGTGTCTGTGGAACTGTACCCGACTGAGAGTCAGTGTCTGTGGAACTGTACCCCAGTGAGAGTCAGTGTCTGTGGAACTGTACCCCAGTGAGAGTCAGTGTCTGTGGAACTGTACCCGACTGAGAGTCAGTGTCTGTGGAACTGTACCCCAGTGAGAGTCAGTGTTTGTGGAACTGTACTCCACTGAGAGTCAGTGTCTGTGGAACTGTACCACAGTGAGAATCAGTGTCTTTGGAACTGTACCCCAGTGAGAGTCAGTGTCTGTGGAACTGTGCCCCAGTGAGAATCAGTATCTGGGGAACACTACCCCAGTGTGAGTCATTATCTGTGAAACGCTACCACAGTGAGAGTCAGTGTGTGTGGAACTGTACCCCAGTGAAAGTCACTGTCTGTGGAACTGTACCCCAGTGAGAGTCAGTGTCTGTGGAACTGTACCCCAGTGAGAGTCAGTGTCTGTGTAAATGTACCCCAGTGAGAGTCAGTGCCTGTGGAACTGTACCCCACTGAGAATCAGTGTCTGTGGAATTGTACCCCAGTGAGAGTCAGTGTCTGTGGAACTGTACCCCACTGAGCGTTTTGTCTGTGGAACTGTACCCCAGTGAGAGTCTGTGTCTGCTGGACTGTACCCCAGTGAGAGTCAGTGTTTGTGGAACTGTAACCCAGTGATAGTCAGTGTCTGTGGAACAGTACCCCAGTGAGAGTCAGTGACTGTGGAACTGTATCCCAGTGAGAGTTACTGTCTGTGGAACTGTACCCCAATGAGAGTCAGTGTCTGTGGAGCTGTACGCCGGTGAGATTCAGTGTTTATGGAACTGTACCCCAGTGAGAGTCAGTTTCTGTGGAACTGTACCCCAGTGAGAGTTACTGTCTGTGGAACTGCACCCCAATGAGAGTCAGTGTCTGTGGAACTGTACCCCAGTGAGAGTCAGTGTCTGTGGAACTGTACCCCAGTGAGAGTCAGTGTCTGTGGAACTGTACCCAAGAGAGTGTCAGTGTCTGTGGAACCCATACCCCAGTGCGAGTCAGTGTCTGTGGAACGGTACCCCAGTGAGAGTCAGTGTCTGTGGAACTGTATCCCAGTGAGAGTCACTGTCTGTGGAACTGTACCCCAGTGAGAGTCAGTGTCTGTGGAACTGTACCCCAGTGAACGTTTTGCCTGTGGAACTGTACCCCAGTGAGAGTCAGTGTCTGCTGAACTGTACCCCAGTGAGTGTCAGTGTCTGTGAAACTGTAACCCAGTGATAGTCAGTGTCTGTGGAACTGTACCCCACTGAGAGTCAGCGTTTGTGGAACTGTACCCCAGTGAGAGACAGTGTCTGTGGAATTGTACCACAGTGAACGTTTTGCCTGTGGAACTGTACCCCAGTGAGAGTCAGTGTCTGCTGAACTGTACCCCAGTGAGTGTCAGTGTCTGTGGAACTGTAACCCAGTGATAGTCAGTGTCTGTGGAACTGTACCCCACTGAGAGTCAGTGTCTGTGGAACTGTACCCCACTGAGAGTCAGTGTCTGTGGAACTGTACCCCAGTGAGAGTCAGTGTCTGTGGAACTGTACCCCAGTGAGCGTCAGTGCCTGTGGAACTGTACCCAAGTGCGAGTCAGTGTCTGTGGAACTGTACCCCAATGAGAGTTACTGTCTGTGGAACTGTACCCCAATGAGAGTCAGTGTCTGTGGAACGATTCCCCACTGAGAGTCAGTATCTGTGGAACAGTACCCCAGTGAGATTCCGTGTCTGTGGAACTGTACCCCTGTGACAGTCAGTGTCTGTGGAACTCTACCCCAGTGAGAGTCAGTATCTGTGGAAAACTACCACAGTGATAGTCACTGTCAGTGGAACTGTACCCCAGTGAGTGTCAGTGTTTGTGGAACTGTACCCCACTGAGAGTCAGTGCCGGTGAAACTGCACCCCAGTGAGAGTCAGTGCCTGTGGAACTGTACCCCAGTGAGTGTCAGTGTCTGTGGAACAGTACCCCAGTGAGCGTCAGTGAATGTGGAACTGTTTCCCAGTGAGAGTCAGTGTCTGTGGAACTGTACCCCAGTGAGAGTCAGTGTCTGTGGAACTGTTCCCCAGTGAGAGTCAGTGCCTGTGGAACTGTACCCCGATGAGCATTTTTGTCTGTGGAACTGTACCCCAGTGAGAGTTACTGTCTGTGGAAAAGTACCCCACTGAGAGTCAGTGTCTGTGAAACTGTACCCCAGTGAGAGTCAGTGTCTGTGGAACTGTACCCCGATGAGAGTCAGTGTCTGTGGAACTGTACCCCAATGAGCATTTTTGTCTGTTGAACTGTACCCCAGTGAGATTCAGTGTTTATGGAAATGTACCCCAGTGAGAGTCAGTGTCTGTGGAACTGTACCCCAGTGAGAGTCAGTGTCTGTGGAACTGTACCGCAGTGAGAATCATTGTCTGTGGAACTGTACCCCAGTGAGAGTCAGTGTCTGTGGAACTGTACCCCAGTGAGAGGTAGTGTCTGTGGAACAGTACCCCAGTGAGAGTCAGAGTCTGTAGAACTGTACCCCAGTGAGCGTTAGTGTCTGTGGAACTGTACCCCAGTGAGCGTCAGTGTCTGTGGAACTGTACCCCAGTGAGAGTCAGTGTCTGTGGAACTGTACCCCAGTGAAATTCACTGTCTGTGGAACTGTACCTCAGTGAGAGTCACTGTCTGTGGAACTGTACCCCAGTGGGAGTCACTGTCTGTGGAACAGTACCCCAGTGAGAGTCAGTGTCTGTGGAATTCTACCCTAGTGAGTGTCAATATCTGTGGAACTCTACCCGAGTGAGTGTCAGTATCTGTGAAACTGTACCCCAGTGAGAGTCAGTGTCTGTTGAACTGTCGCCCAGTGAGAGTCAGTGTCTGTGGAACTGTACCCCAGTGAGAGTCAGTGTCTGTGGAACTGTACCCCAGTGAGAGTCAGTGTCTGTGGAACTGTACCCCAGTGAGAGTCAGTGTCTGTGGAACGGTACCCCAGTGAGAGTCAGTGTCTGTGGAACTGTACCCCAGTGAGAGTCAGTGTCTGTGGAACTGTACCCCAGTGAGAGTCAGTGTCTGTGGAACTGTACATCAGTCAGAGTCAGTGTCTGTGGAACTGTACCCCAGTGAGAGTCAGCGTCTGTGGAGCTGTACCCCAGTGAGAGTCACTGTCTCTGGAACGGTACCATAGTGAGAGTCACTGTCTGTGGAATTGTACCCCAGTGAGAGTCAGTGTCTGTGTAACAGTACCCCAGTGAGAGTAAGAGTCTTTAGAACTGTACCTCAGTGAGCGTCAGTGTCTGTGGAAGTGTCCCCCAGAGAGAGTCAGTGTCTGTGGTACTGTACCCCAGTGAGAGTCAGTGTCTGTGGAACTGTACCCCAGTGAGTGTTTTGTCTGTGGAACTGTACCCTAGTGAGAGTTACTGTCTGTGGAAAAGTACCCCACTGAGAGTCAGTGTGTGTGAAACTTGTAGTGTCCGTGTGTAGATAAAGACACTGAAGACAGGAGTTGGTTCATAGGTATTTACTAAGCAAGTCTGGGGGGGGTTTCTAAAGGATATACACAATACACAGGCTTATATAGCCCAAGTGGCAATTACCGGCATTACGCACACCTGGGGCTCTTAAAAGGCACATTCGCCATAATTGCTCTTAAAGGCACATACACCACAATTCCTCCCCTTCTAGCTAACTAGTACATCATATTTTAAGTAATTATTAATTACATGTTATATGCCAAATAATATACATTGCTGTATTAATTAATTATAAGTTAGTCTCTCAGGAGGCTTCCTGACTCGGTCCGGATAACGCCTCCGGGGTGTAGTAGTTTCTGGTGGTGTATTAGGTTCTTCTGGCAAGGCTGGTTCGGCTTGAAGGCCAGTGTCGGGTTCATCGGGCTCCAGTATCACCGGATCGGAGGTAGATATGGGTATCTCTACTTCATCGTTAGATGTATAGAGTGGTGGTGTAGGTTGTCCCTTTTCGGATGACTTGATGATTTGGTCAGCATGGCGCCTTATTATGCTGTCTCCGATGTCCACGGTATACATCAGTGGTCCTAATCGTGTGCAGATAGTTCCAGGCTGCCATTTCTCGGTACGGTAGTCCCAGGCCAAAACCGGTTGGCCTATCTGGAAGGCCCTAGTTGGCCTTTCATTCATGCCCTGAAACTGCCGGTTCTCCACGTCCCTTCGGATGTTGGGCTTGACCAAATCCAGCCGGCATCTTAGGTTTCTATTGTAGAACATCATGGCGGGAGTTTGGTTAGTAACCATATGCGTTACATTCCTATATGCAAATAAGAAGTTATCCACCTTGTGCTGAAGTTTTACGTCTTCATTACACATGGCCTTGATGGCCTTCTTGAAGGTCTGGACAAACCTTTCAGCCAATCCATTGGTGGCGGGATGGTATGGGGCGGACGTGTAGTGCTTTACCCCATTGTTCTTTAAGAACTTTCTGAATTCTTCGGACACAAATTGCGGTCCATTATCAGAACATATCTGCTCCGGCAGCCCATTCCTGGCAAATATGGTCCTTAATACTGTGATGGTTTTTTCCGTGGTGGTGGAGGACATCTTTATTACCTCCGGCCACTTGGAGTGTGCATCAACTGCGATTAAGAACATTGAGTCCATAAATGGACCAGCAAAGTCGATGTGCACCCTTTGCCAGGGAGATGAGGGCCACTCCCATGGATGTAGAGGGGCCTGTGGTGGAGCATTTTGGACCTTCTGGCATCCTAGGCAGCTCTTGGTCATGTCTTCGATGTCTCCATCGATACCTGGCCACCATACAAACGCCCTAGCTAGGTTCTTCATTTTCACTCCACCCAGATGCCCCTCGTGAAGCTCCTTTAGCACTTTATCCTGGAGTTTGGGTGGAATCACCACTCTGGATCCACACATCAAGGTTCCTCGGCACACTGACAGCTGTTCTCTTCTTTGCGAGAATGCTGGCAACAGTGGTTCGCCATGTGCTGGCCATCCCTTCACTGTTAAATCGTAGGCCCGTGAGAGAGTAGGGTCATTTCTTGTCTCCCTTTCAATGGCAGAATTTGTCACGGTAGACATTCCACTATGGTAGAGTGGAATATCTCTACTGGGTCTACTGTAAGTGCCTCTTCTATCGTTGGCAACGGTAGGCGTGATAAACCGTCAGCATTCCCATGCTGTTTTGACCCTTTGTATTCAATGTTGTATTGGTGTGCCCCTAGAAAAAGGGACCACCTCTGTAGTCTTTGTGCTGTCATAATGGGGACACCTTTTTTTAGGGTTGAATATGGAGATGAGGGGTTGATGGTCAGTCAGCAAGGTAAATTTTTGTCCGTGTAGGTAATGGTTGAATTTCTTCACTCCCCATACCAGGCTGAGTGCTTCCCTGTCTATCTGGGCATAGTTACGCTCAGCTGAGTTCAATGAGCGTGACGCAAAAGCTATCGGCCGTTCCGAGCCACCAGGGAATCTATGGGACAATACCGCTCCTATGCCGTAAGGGGATGCATCGCACGCCAGTCTGATTGGTAGTGATGGGTTGTAATGAGCCAAAATTTTCTCGGATGTGATTAAGTCTTTACATTTATGGAAGGCACGTTTACAGTCTTCGTTCCATTTCCAAATCACTCCTGTCTGTAGAAGATCATTAAGAGGGTGTAGAATAGTTGATAAGTTTGGTAAAAATTTATGATAGTAATTTATTAACCCCAGGAATGACCTTAATTGTGAAACATTTTCAGGTGCTGGGGCTTTTATAACTGCTTCAATTTTTTCAGGTGACTTATGCAACCCTTCCTTATTAATTATGTGGCCACAATATGATATCTGATTTTGGAAAAATTCGCACTTGGGGCGATTTGCTTGTAGGCCCCGTTCTTTCAGCCTAGTGAGCACCTGCTCCAAATTGGCAAGGTGCTCGTTGTCGTTTTCTCCTGTTATAAGGATGTCGTCTAGGTAGCATTGAGTCCCCGGAATCCCTTGCAGGACTTGCTCCATAGCTCTTTGCCAGATAGCTGGAGCTGATGCTATTCCAAAAACCAGTCGATTGTACTGGTACAGGCCTTTGTGTGTGTTTATCGTGAGATACTTTTTAGAGGCCTCCTCAACCTCCATCTGTAGATATGCCTGTGCCAAGTCAATTTTTGTGAAACGTTTCCCTCCGGATAGTGAGGCGAAAATATCTTCTATCCTCGGAAGAGGATACTGTACCGTGTGAAGGACCGGGTTTACAGTCACCTTAAAGTCCCCACAGATGCGAATTTTTTTCTGTTCCTCAGAGTTATTTTTCAATGTTTTTTTCATGACTGGAACGATGGGTGTTGCCCATTCGCTCCAATCTATTTTGGATAATACGCCTGCCTTTTCCAAATTCTTCAGCTCTGCCTCGACTGCCGGACGTATTGCGTATTGTGGTAAACCACTGTTTGTATTCCACTGTGTACATGCCTGGACATGCCTCGGCTGACTCCTCCCACAAGTCCGAGTATAAAGGTGACTGCTCCCCAGCCCTTTGTATTCTGGACCGGTCGACCACTCGAGGCAGACCTTCATTCTTTTGTTAATAAAAGCCTTTAGTTACTCTCTTAACTCTCAGTCTTTTATGAGTAATTGATAGCGCATCAATTTTATTAACAAAATTTTTATAATGGAGAAGATCCTCACACCAGCATGCATGGACTTAGATCATCGGGAGGCGGACTCATCCACCAAGTTTACTCACTGGCTTAAGTGTTTCGAAAAATTCCTGACCGCCTCCGCAGCAATCAAATCGGACGAGGACAAACTGGATGTCCTGACCTCCAAAGTGAACCACCGAGTGTACTCGGTCATCCAAGACGCGACCTCGTACGCGGACGCTATCAAGCTCCTCAAGGACCAGTACACGCGCCCAGTGAACGAAGTGTACGCCAGGCACCTTCTGGGGAGTCGTAAACAACAACCTGGGGAATCGACCGTGGAATACCTTCAGGCACTGTCTGTGCTTGGCCGGGCCTGTGGTTGTAAGGATGTAAAGGCCGCCGTGTACACAGAGGAACTTATCCGGGACGCTTTTGTAGCGGGCCACAGATCCAATTACACCCGACAGCGACTGTTGGAGCAGAGTGACCTCGACCTCAACAAGGCCTCTGAACTCGCACTATCATTGGATGCAGCCTACCGGGGCATGGATGCCTACTCCTCTGCACCGTGGACGCCGCGGGGAATGACAGCCTGGGACACGGTAGGACCGCCTCATAGCGCCGTGCCACCCCAGCCACACCCCAGCAACGGCCCAACTACCGCAGCAGTGTCCCAAGGCCAGACAGCAGTGCCCCAAGGCCAGAAATGCTACTTCTGTGGCCAGGCAAAACACCCCAGAGCGCGCTGCCCGGCGAAAAACGCGATCTGCTCGGGCTGCGGGAAGAAGGGACACTACGCTAGCGTCTGCAGGGCCAAAGCCACCCCGAACCCCAGCAGCGCCGCGTGTGGGCCATGCGGGCCGCCATCTTGGGCCTCCCCGGCCATGTGCGAACCACCGGTACAGCAGCCATTTTGGACGCCTCCAGCCACATGGGGATCATGGACGCCGCCATCTTGGACGACAGCCGGAACGCAGCAGGCCCCCAACACCGCCTCATCTGATACCCGCAGCGACACACCGACCCCTACGCTGGCATCCGTTACACTGGACCAAGCGAGACCACACCAACTGGCCAGTTCCACAATGGACATTAAGGTAAATGGTCACGATACAATCTGCCTTTTTGACTCTGGGAGCACGGAGAGCTTCATCCACCCCGACACGGTGCGGCGTTGCTCTCTCCCAGTCCTGCCTGCGCACCAGCGGATTTCTATGGCCTCCGAGTCCCAGTCGGCGGACATCGGCGGCTACTGCGTGGTGACACTCGTAGTAGACGGGACTGTGTACGATCATTTTAAACTTCTGGTCCTGCCCGACCTCTGCACTGCCGTCCTGCTGGGGTTAGATTTTCAGTGCCACCTTAAAAGTGTTACGATGGCGTACGGTGGACCCCTACCCCCACTCACAGTCCGCAGCCAGCAGCTTCCAAATTGCCCGCCGCGCACCAGGTGCAACCTCTCCACACTCAGTCACCCCCCCCCCCACTGTTTGCTAACCTCACCCCCGACTGTAAGCCCATCGCCACAAAGAGCAGGCGATACAGTGCCGGGGACAGGGTTTTCATTAAAACCGAAGTGGAGCGGCTCCTGAAGGAAGGGATTATTGAGGGCAGCACCAGCCCCTGGTGAGCCCAGGTTGTGGTCATTAAGACCGGCGAGAAGCAGCGCCTGGTCATCGACTACAGCCAGACAATAAATCGCTACACCCTGCTGGACGCCTACCCACTCCCCCGCATAGCTGATATGGTCAACCAGATCGCGCAGTACCGCGTCTTCTCGACCATTGACCTGAAATCAGCGTACCACCAGCTCCCTATCCGCCCTGAGGACCGCCAGTATACTGCCTTTGAGGCAAACGGCCGCCTCTATCACTTCCTTAGGGTTCCCTTTGGCGTCACCAACGGGGTCTCCGTCTTCCAAAGGGAGATGGACCGGATGGTAGATCAAAATGCGTTGCAGGCCACTTTCCCATATCTGGACAATGTGACCATCTGTGGCCGTGACTTGCAGGACCATGACGCAAACCTCGAAAAATTCCTCCGCACCGCCCAACTCCTGAACCTGACATATAACAAGGAGAAGTGCATATTCCGCACAAACCGCCTCGCCATCCTTGGCTGTGTTGTGGAACACGGAGTCATCGGCCCCGACCCCGACCGGATGCGTCCCCTTATGGAACTCCCACTGCCCCACTGCCTCAAGGCCCTGAAGAGGTGCCTAGGGTTTTTCTCCTATTACACCCAGTGGGTCCCCTACTATGCGGACAAGGCCCGTCCGCTGATCAAGTCCACCTCTTTTCCCTTGACGGCAGAGGCCCGCTTAGCCTTCCACCATATCAAGGAGGACATTGCCAAAGCCACCATGCACGCAGTGGACGAATCCATCCCCTTCCAGGTGGAAAGCGACGCGTCCGACTTTGCCCTGGCCGCTACCCTCAATCAGGCGGGGAGACCCGTGGCCTTCTTTTCACGAACCCTCCAAGGCCCGGAGACCAGACACTCCACTGTTGAGAAGGAGGCCCAGGCGATTGCGGAGGCTGTGCGTCATTGGAGGCACTACCTGGCCGGAAAACGATTTACCCTGCTCACTGACCAGCGTTCAGTTGCTTTCATGTTTAACAACAAGCAGAGGGGCAAAATCAAAAATGACAAGATCTTGAGGTGGAGAATCGAACTTTCCACCTACAATTACGAGATCTTGTACCGGCCCGGGAAGGTCAATGAACCCCCGGATGCGCTATCGCGTGGCACCTGCGCCAGCGCGCAGATCGATAGACTGCGGGCCCTCCACAATGACCTCTGCCACCTGGGGGTCACCAGGTTCTTCCACTTCATCAAGGCCCGCAACCTGCCTTACTCTATTGAGGAGGTCATGTCCATGACCAGGAACTGCCAAGTCTGTGCTGAGTGCAAACCGCACTTTTATAGACCAGACAGGGCCCACCTGATAAAAGCCACTCGCCCCTTCGAGCGCCTGAGCGTTGATTTTAAATGGCCTCTCCCCTCCTCCGACCGCAATGTGTACTTCCTCAATATTATTGATGAATACTCCCGTTTCCCGTTCGCCATCCCCTGCCCGGACATGACCAGTGCCACAGTCATTAAATGTCTGAACGACCTCTTCACCCTGTTCGGTTTCCCCAGCTATATCCATAGCGACCGGGGCTCATCGTTTATGAGCGACGAACTCCGTCAGTACCTGCTAACTAGGGGTATTGCCACAAGCAGGACCACCAGTTACAACCCCCGGGGGAACGGACAGGTGGAAAGAGAAAATGCGACAGTTTGGAAGGCCGCCCTGCTAGCCTTAAAGTCTAGGGGCCTTCCAACCTCCCGCTGGCAGGATGTGCTCCCCGATGCGCTCCACTCTATTCGGTCACTGCTCTGCACTGCCACTAACGCCACCCCTCATGAGAAAATGTTTGTCTTCCCAAGGAAGTCCACATCGGGGACATCGCTACCGCCATGGCTGACGTCCCCAGGGCCGGTCCTACTGAGAAGACACGTGAGGACCCATAAAACGGACCCCCTGGTCGAGAGGGTCGACCTCCTCCATGCCAACCCCCAGTATGCTTACATTGCATGCCCGGACGGGCGGGAGGACACAGTCTCCATAAGAGACCTTGCACCCTCGGGGGCCGCAGTAACCCACTACTCACTACCACCCCCCCCCACGACCCGATATCCAGCCCCAGCAGACGGCAGGCCTGGGCCCCGCGACCCGCTCGACATCTACGAGGATGACACGCCTGTGCCACAGCCTACGCAGGACTCGACGCCGGAAGCTCCACTACCCCTGCCGTCGCCACGCCGATCACAGCGGCAGACAAGACCTCCGGAGAGACTCCAATACACTAACTTTTAATACACTTCACCCCGCCGGACTCAATTTTAAACAAGGGGTGAATGTGGTAAACCACTGTTTGTATTCCACTGTGTACATGCCTGGACATGCCTCGGCTGACTCCTCCCACAAGTCCTAGTATAAAGGTGACTGCTCCCCAGCCCTTTGTATTCCGGACCGGTCGACCACTCGAGGCAGACCTTCATTCTTTTGTTAATAAAAGCCTTTAGTTACTCTCTTAACTCTCAGTCTTTTATGAGTAATTGACAGTGCATCACGTATGGTACCGGTCTTGCCTTAAAAAATTTTGGAATTGCTGTATCTTCCACTTTTATTGAGGTGGTGATGCCTTTCAAGGTTCCTAGTTTCTCTTGAAACACTTCTTTGGCGTTGGCCAAGATGTCTTTTAATCGTTCAGGTATGATGTCATCATTGTTTTTTTCCTTACTGGTCACCGTCAGTGCCTGAATGGAGTGCCAGTCTAAACGGATCTTCCTTATCCATTCACGTCCCAACAACGGTGGACCACCATCTTGTAGAATGTATAAATACAACTTTTGTATTTCTTTGCCGTTGTATACCACAGGCACCCTTATTTTTCCTTTGGGGTAGACTTTCTGCCCCGTATATGTTTTTAAGATAATGGATGTGTCTTTTAGAGGTATATGCGAAAATAGCCTCTCGTAATCTCGTCGATTTATTACGGTTAGAGCTGATCCTGTATCTAGCTCCATTTTAACTGGGGACCCTGCTATTGTGAGGGTAACCCAAATGGTTTGGTAATCCTCTTTGGCAAGTACATTATGTAATTTGAGACAGCTTAGTCTCTTGTTTCCGGAGTCGCTATCGCTATTCTGGTCTTCGGAGCTATTGTCCGTCATCATTTGTACCTTCCTGTACTTTTCTTTATTGATTTTTTGTTTTCTGTCAGTGGATTTATTTTGTCCAGATTGGCATACCCGTGCAATGTGCCCAATCTTACCACATTGCCTGCATGCTTTGCCCTTGAACCAGCAGTCCCTCTGGTTATGGGTGGATCTGCCGCAGCGATAACATCTTCCGAACTCCTGTGTCATTTTATGGGTGCCGAAGTCCTGTGTCTCTTGTTGTATCTCTGCAGCTCCTTTTGCTGCTGCTTCGTATGATACAGCCATACTGAAAGCTTTGTCCAATGTTAAATCTTTTTCAGAAAGCAGTCTTTTTTGTGTTCCTTCACTTAAGAGACCGCAAACAAATTTGTCTCGAAGATAATCCGATAGTCCTGCTCCGAATTGGCAGTACTTTGATAGCTTTCTTAATTCGTTTAGGTAATCAGCGTTACTTTCATTCTTGTGTTGATTTCTCTTGAAGAACTTGAATCGTTCTGCTATCAGCAGCGGTGTTGGGTTTAAATGCTCCTGCAGGGTATCAACAATTTCTTTAAAAGTCTTGTCCTTTGGTTTGGCTGGAGTGATTAAATTTCGTAACAGCCTGTATGTCTTCGCGCCCATTAAGTTCAGAAGTACTGAAGCTTTTTTTTCATCTGTTATTCCATTTGCAGTGCAATAAACCCCTACTCTTTCCACGTATGTGGTCCAATCTTCTATTTCGCCATCAAAAGCATCAATATTACCAGATTTAGGCATTTCAGAAAAGATATGGCGCTTCCCGCGCTTTTTTTTTCTCTCTGTAGCAACGATATGGCGCTTCCCGCGCTTTCCCGCCGCTGCTACCGATAACAACGCTGTTTTACTGTGGTTTCCGTTTATTCACTGTTGGAGACTCGTTCCCGACGGAGGTCTAAACGCTGACCTGCTTGCCGCGCCGGCCGTCTCTCGAGTGCACCCTCCCAGTCCGTTATTGCTTGCCTCCGATTTCGCTGCCTGTCTCAGCTGTAGAGCCCGCCGCTGGAGCTCCAGCCTGACGCCCAGGAAGGATTAGCGCAGTACCT
Organism: Somniosus microcephalus; assembly: GCF_052327205.1. Taxonomy (NCBI): domain Eukaryota; kingdom Metazoa; phylum Chordata; class Chondrichthyes; order Squaliformes; family Somniosidae; genus Somniosus; species Somniosus microcephalus. The sequence goes on from NC_141009.1 coordinate 70,781,221, forward strand.
GTCACCAGCTTGGCCAGCTGGTGAAACCACAGTTTCTCTTACTTCCTTGAGTCTTCTGGACGCTGGAGGAATCGATGTCCTTGAGGTGCTGCCGAATTGCAGGTAAGTCCGTTTCAACTTCGTCGCCACTGTAGTGTCCGTGTGCAGATAAAGACACTGAAGACAGGAGTTGGTTCATAGGTATTTACTAAGCAAGTCTGGGGGGGGTTTCTAAAGGATATACACAATACACAGGCTTATATAGCCCAAGTGGCAATTACCGGCATTACGCACACCTGGGGCTCTTAAAAGGCACATACACCACAAAACTGTACCCCAATGAGAGTCAGTGTTTGTGGAACTGTACCCCGATGAGAGTCAGTGTCTGTGGAACTGTACCCCAATGAGAGTCAGTGTTTGTGGAACTGTACTCCACTGAGAGTCAGTGTCTGTGGAACTGTACCCCAGTGAGAGTCAGTGTCTGTGGAACTGTACCCCGATGAGAGTCAGTGTCTGTGGAACTGTACCCCAATGAGAGTCAGTGTTTGTGGAACTGTACTCCACTGAGAGTCAGTGTCTGTGGAACTGTACCCCAGTGAGAGTCAGTGTCTGTGGAACTGTACCCCAGTGAGAGTCAGTGTCTGTGGAACTGTACCCCAGTGAGAGTCAGTGACTGTGGAACTGTACCCCAGTGAGAGACAGTGTCTGTGGAACTGTACCCCAGTGAGAGTCAGTGTCTGTGGAACTGTACCCCAATGAGAGTCAGTGTTTGTGGAACTGTACCCCGATGAGAGTCAGTGTCTGTGGAACTGTACCCCAATGAGAGTCAGTGTTTGTGGAACTGTACTCCACTGAGAGTCAGTGTCTGTGGAACTGTACCCCAGTGAGAGTCAGTGTCTGTGGAACTGTACCCCGATGAGAGTCAGTGTCTGTGGAACTGTACCCCAATGAGAGTCAGTGTTTGTGGAACTGTACTCCACTGAGAGTCAGTGTCTGTGGAACTGTACCCCAGTGAGAGTCAGTGTCTGTGGAACTGTACCCCAGTGAGAGTCAGTGTCTGTGGAACTGTACCCCAGTGAGAGTCAGTGTCTGTGGAACTGTACCCCAGTGAGAGTCAGTGTCTGCGGAACTGTACCCCAGTGAGAATCAGTGTCTGTGGAACTGTACCCCAGTGAGAGTCAGTGTCTGTGGAACTGCACCCCAGAAAGTGTCAGTGTCTGTGGAACTGTACCCCAGTGAGAGTCAGAGTCTGTGGAATGTTACCCCAGTGAGAGTCAGTGTCTGTGGAACTGTACCCCAGTGTGAGGTAGTGTCTGTGGAACTGTACCCCAGTGAGAGTCAGAGCCTGTAGAACTGTACCCCAGTGAGATTCAGTGTCTGTGGAACTCTACCCCAGTGAGAGTCAGTATCTGGGGAACACTAACCCAGTGTGAGTCATTATCTGTGAAACGCTACCACAGTGAGAGTCAGTGTGTGTGGAACTGTACCCCACTGATAGTCAGTGTCTGTGGAACTGTACCCCGATGAGAGTCAGTGACTGTGGAACTGTACCCCAGTGAGAGTTACTGCCTGTGGAACTGTACCCCAATGAGAGTCGGTGTCTGTGGAACTGTACGCCGGTGACATTCAGTGTTTGTGGAACTGTACCCCACTGAGAGTCAGTGTTTGTGGAACTGTACCCCACTGAGAGTCAGTGTCTGTGGAACTGTACCCCAGTGAGCGTCAGTGTCTGTGGAACTCTACCCCACTGAGAGCCAGTGTCTGTGGAACTGTACCGCAGTGAGAGTCAGTGTCTGTGGAACTGTACCCCAGTGAGAGTCGGTGTCTGTGGAACTGTACCCAAGAGAGGGTCAGTGTCTGTGGAACTGTACCCCAGTGAGAGTCAGTGTCTGTGGAACTGTACCCCAGTGCGAGTCAGTGTCTGTGGAACGGTACCCCAGTGAGAGTGAGTGTCTGTGGAACTGTACCCCAGTGAGAGTCACTGTCTGTGGAACTGCACCCCAGTGAGAGTCAGTGTCTGTGGAACGGTACCCCAGTGAGAGTCAGTGTCTGTGGAACTGTATCCCAGTGCGAGTCACTGTCTGTGGAACTGCACCCCAGTGAGAGTCAGTGTCTGTGGAACTGTACCCCAGTGAGCGTCAGAGGCTGTGGAACTCTACCCCAGTGAGAGTCAGTATCTGGGGAACACTACCCCAGTGTGAGTCAGTAGCTGTGAAACGCTACCACAGTGAGCGTCAGTGTCTGTGGAACTGTACCCCAGTGAGAGTCAGTGCCTGTGGAACTGTACCCCAATGAGAGTTACTGTCTGTGGAACTGTACCCCAGTGAGTATCAGTGTCTGTGGAACTGTACCCCAATGAGAGTCAGTGGCCTAGAAATTCAGCTGTTTGCGCCAGCCGTTAGCGCCAGATTTCCGGCGCTATCCACTTAGCGCCCGGGCACCGCCGGATCTGCGCCTACGCCGAAATTCAGCTGGGCTTTAGCGCCGGCGCAAAGTGTTAGCGCCCGCTCAGCTGCGCGCGCATCTTATGACGTCATTCCGTCGTGCAACGCCGTTTGTGCGCCCCAAACCGGAAATTCAGTGGCGCCCGGCCGATGTGGGCGTGGCGCTGCTAAGAACTGTGAAATGGAACTCAACAGAGGCCCTGTGGGATTCGGGGAGCGCTAATTAAAGGGCACATCCACTCACCCATAAAAGCCAGCCATTTCGCTGCAATGACTTGACTGGTTTGGATTTCTGCACAGAGAGCAAGGCACAGAGATTACTGATTTCGGACACCATAGGAGAGGTATTTTTGGCTTCTAGCCAGTGCTTTGACATTTGCATCCTTGTGATTTTGCTGTTTGGAACTTTGTAATGGGGGCTGCATGGGGGGCCAACCCTCAGTTGCTACATTTTGTGCGAAGGGCTCGCAGACGCTTTGAGAGAGGGCCAGGCATGCCTAGACGCAGAGGGGCCATTAGGCGTCGCCAACGTAGGCCTTACCCAGTCAGGCAATACTGGGAGCAGGCCTCATATCTCACCATGACTGCGGCGCATTGTGTTAAGAGGCTGCGCTTCAGAAGGGAGGTGGTTGGAGAGATCTGCCAGCTGCTTCATGCAGATTTGCGGCCACAGCTCATGTGCAGGACATCTCTCTCGGTGGAAGTGAAGGTCACGGTGGCTCTCAGCTTTTATGCAAGCGGCTCCTTCCAAGCCGCTGCTGGGGACATTGCGAACATCTCCCAGTTCGCCGCGCATCGCTGCATCCGACAGGTCACCGAAGCACTTTTCGCGAGGAGGCACCAATTCATCTCCTTCCCCATGACCCAACACAAGCAGGAGCAGCGTGCAGTCAGATTTGCCAGGATCGCGGCCTTCCCCATGGTGCAGGGCACCATTGACTGCACGCATGTGGCTATGCGGGCACCTATCCACAATGCCGAGCAATACCGCAACCGGAAGGGCTACCATTCCCTAAATGTGCAGCTGGTGTGTGACCACAGGCAGCGCATCCTAGCTGTCAATGCCCGCTTCCCAGGAAGCAGCCACGATGCCTTTATCCTGCGCCAGACTACTGTGGCTGACATGTTCCAGGCACAGCCTCCACCAAGGGGATGGCTTATCGGGGACAAGGGCTACCCTTTGTGCAGATGGCTCATGACCCCGCTCCGCGCGCCCAGGACCCCAGCGGAGCTGGCATACAACGAAAGCCATCAAGCCACAAAGAACCTAATAGAGCAAACGATAGGCGTCCTCAAGCAACGGTTCCGTTGCCTGGATCGTTCGGGCGGGTCTCTTCAGTATTCGCCGGATAGAGTCTCCCAGTTCGTCGTGGTGTGCTGCATGCTCCACAACCTGGCTATCCGCAGGACTCAGGCACTGCCACCTGACATTGCCCCACCACCTCAGGAGGACGAGCAGGAGGACCCTGAGGAGGAGGAGCACCAGGCCAGGAGGGAGCGACAAGGTCCAAGGGCCGTCCGCCGGGGGCTTATTGCTCGACACTTCTAGGCCCCCTGTCAGGGAATGGCCTGGGCCACTGAACGCAGCCGCTCCGCAAGCCCTCAGCCGGTTAACCCAACAACCACTTGAAACATGACACCTGCACATGGTGAATAAATAAACATCTTTATTTCAAAAACTCAGGGCCCTTCCCACATGGAAGAGCAAAACAGAGAAGACCCCCAAAAAACAGTCACAAACTTCTGTCACTCCCAAAACCCGGGGAGGACTAACATAACATCACCATCCAAATGGCCTCCGTCACTGGCCTAACAAAAACAAGCCCCCCCAACAACACAAAGACCCCCATAAAACCAAACCACATAATGCCCCCCAGAACAGAAGCCCCCGCATCACCCAAACCCTCGCTCACCACACTCTATTCGGTGTGGCGAGAGGGCGAGTCCGTCGACAGCCGTCTTTTGCCCCGGCCCGTCCTGCTGCTGTGCCTCAAGCTGGGCCGTGAGGCTGTGGCGAGGCTGGGGGAAGGATCCTCAGGGCGACAAGGCGTCTCGCCAGATGCCCTTGGGGGTCGGCCTACACGAGGGCGGGCCCGGGAGGGGCCGGCTGGTGGCTGCTGCAGCTGTGGGTGGCCCTCTTCACTGGCTGCAGCAGCTCCTTGCACCCTGGCTGGGGGAGTGGCAGGCTCGCCTGCACCAATGGGGACAAGGTGGGTGATGCCAGGCGCGCGCTGCTCGCCAGACACACGTGCACTCGGGCGGCCTGGCCGGGGAGCAAGCGCGCCAAACTGTTGGTCGCCAGACCGGTGTGCGGCAGCAGGGCGGCGGCTGGCCTGGCGACGCCTCCGCGCCAGTGCGAGGGTGGCAGAAGTCAGTGCCCCAACTGCGCCGGCATGTGCCCGCATCTGCAGTGCCATTGTCTGCCCAGCACCTCTCAGCTGGCGACTGGCGTGCTGCGCTGCCTCGAGTTGTTGCACCCCCCTCTCATGCGCTGCCACAAGGAGCTCCACCCCCCTGGCGTGCGCTGCTGCGAATTGCTCTAGGCCCCTGGCCTGGGATTGGCCGAAAGCCACCACACTTTGTGCGAGGCTTTCGATGGCGTGAGGCATCTGTGCCACCACCTCCATGATTTCGACGTGCCGCCGCTCCGACGCCGCCGACATCTCGTCCAGGAGGCGCACCTCCTGGGCGACGTCCGAGTCCGGACTGGAGGGCGCCTCCACCCTCTGGCCAGAAGGCTGGCGTGCCGCCGGAGCCTTGCCGCGTGCGGCCACGCCACTGGGACCAGGTTCTGCCCTCCCCTCCACCGCCTCCCCCCTCTGGGCAGAAGGCTGGTGTGCCGCCGGAGCCTTGCCGCGTGCGTCCATGCCACTGGGACCAGGTTCGGGGCTCCCCTCCCCCGCCTCCCCCTGGCTCTCCAGCACGCCAGACGCTGCTCCTCGACGTCCTCCTCCTCCGAGGGCCTGGCTGTCTGGGCTTCAGGGAGCACCTCCTCCTCACCAGCTGAAAGCAGGAAGGCACAAGTGTAGCTTTAGAGTGAGGACAGGCCGACAGCGAGGGAGGCCGCACTGGTGCATTATGCGCATTTTTCGGCCAGTGGGGAAGGATGTAGATCTGATGCGCGAGGGCAAGGAGAGAGGTGCACCCGGTCCTGTCCTTACCAGTGGGTTCCAGTATAGGGTCGGCGTCGCCGAGCGCCACAGGCCCAATCACCGGGTGACGCAGGAGTCGGGCCACCCTCTCTTCCAGAACCGTTAGCTCCTGGTAATCGCGAGGGCCTCCACCAGTGACACGCAGGCTCCTGGCGTTCCTCGCCAGCTTGGCCTGCAAGAGAAAGGAGGGCGTCTAAGTACAGTGTGGTGCCCCGTTGCTGTGTGTGAGTCCTCCCATGGTGGAATAGCTTGCACAGTGTGGTGCCCTGTTGCTGTGTGTGAGGCCTCCCATGGTGGAATAGCTTGCACAGTGTGGTGCCCTGTTGCTGTGTGTGAGGCCTCCCATGGTGGAATAGCTTGCACAGTGTGGTGCCCTGTTGCTGTGTGTGAGGCCTCCCATGGTGGAATAGCTTGCACAGTGTGGTGCCCTGTTGCTGTGTGTGAGGCCTCCCATGGTGGAATAGCTTGCACAGTGTGGTGCCCTGTTGCTGTGTGTGAGGCCTCCCATGGTGGAATAGCTTGCACAGTGTGGTGCCCTGTTGCTGTGTGTGAGGCCTCCCATGGTGGAATAGCTTGCACAGTGTGGTGCCCTGTTGCTGTGTGTGAGGCCTCCCATGGTGGAATAGCTTGCACAGTGTGGTGCCCTGTTGCTGTGTGTGAGGCCTCCCATGGTGGAATAGCTTGCACAGTGTGATAAGTGCAGAAAGAGCTATTGATTAACATGCAAGTGCCATTGCAGCGGCAGGAGGGCTGGGCATTAGACCTTGGATGTCCCTTTGGCCCTAATGGGAGGTGCACATGCAAGGATGAGGGGGACACTGGAAAGGGTACTCACCTTGACCAGCCGACATAGGTCATTGTATTTCTTGCGGCACTGGTCCGCACTCCTGGGAACATCGGAGTTGGAGGAGACCCTCCGGGCAATTTTGGTCCACGCCTCCCTGAACTGGCTCCTGGGAGCCTTCCTGCCACTAGCCGGGCACACGACCCGTCTTCTCTTGTGTACGCCATGAAGGAGCACACCCAGCGCATGCTCAGAGAACCGCTGGGCTCTTTCACGGGCCCTCTCCATGACCTCCAGGCGTTGATTTGGTACACAACCAGACCTGAGGCCTAGTTGCAGGGCTACAGCATGCAGGGCGTGGCTGCAGTCAAAGTTGACCCTTCCCCCTTTAAGAGCTGGCCGGCGTCAGGGTGCCTGCTGACACTCACCACATGATCGCACCTGCGCTGCGCCCGGAATCGGCGTTATCAGGCTGCATCGCCGGATTAGCGCCTGAACACAGGGTTCCAACGCCTTTTGCAGCGCTCAGCCAAAAAGTTGGCCAAATCTACTGAATTTCGGCGAGCTAGCCTGCACTTTCCGGCGGCCGCTAAATTTGCCGAGCGCCCGACTTTAGCGCCGCAATAGCGTCCGAACTGAATTTCTAGGCCAGTGTCTGTGGAACGATTCCCCAGTGAGAGTCAGTATCTGTGGAAAACTACCACAGTGAGAGTCACTGTCAGTGGAACTGTACCCCAGTAAGTGTCAGTGTCTGTGGAACTGTACCCAGTGAGAGTCAGTGTCTGTGGAACTCTACCCCAGTGAGAGTCAGTGTCTGTGGAACTGTACCCCAGTGAGAGTCAGTTTCTGTGGAACTGTACCCCAGTGAGAGTTACTGTCTGTGGAACTGTACCCCAGTGAGAGTCTGTCTCTCTGGAACTGTACCCCACTGAGAGCCAGTGTCTGTGGAATTCTGCCCTCGTGAGTGTCAATATCTGTGGAACTCGACCCGAGTGAGTGACAGTATCTGTGAATCTGCACCCCAGTGAGAGACAGCGTCTGTGGAACTGTATCCCAGTGACAGTCATTGTCTGTGGAAATGTACCCCACTGAGAGTCCGTGTCTGTGGAACTGTACCCCAGCGAGAGTCAGGCTCTGTGGAACTCGAAACCAGTGAGAGTCAGTGTCTGTTGAACAGTACCCCAGTGAGAGTCAGTGTCTGTGGAAATGTACCCCAGGGAAAGTTTTGTCTCTGGAACTGTACCCCAGTGAGAGTCAGTGTCTGTGGAACTGTTACCCAGTGAGAGTCAGTGTCTACGAACTGTACCCCAATGAGCATTTTTGTCTGTGGAACTGTACCCCAGTGAGAGTTACTCTCTGTGGAACTGTACCCCAGTGGGAGTCAGTGTTTGTGGAACTGTACCCCAGTGAGAGGTAGTGTCTGTGGAACTGTACCCCAGTGAGAGTCAGTGTCTGTGGAACTGTACCCCAGTGAGCGTCAGTGTCTGTGGAACTGTACCCCAGTGAGAGTCAGTGTCTGTGGAACTGTACCCCAGTGAGAGTCAGTGTCTGTGGAACAGTACCCCGGTGAGAGTCAGTGTCTGTGGAACTGTACCCCAGTGAGAGTCAGTGTCTGTGGAACTGTACCCCAGTGAGCGTCAGTGTCTGTGGAACTGTACCCCAGTGAGCGTCAGTGTCTGTGGAACTGTACCCCAGTGAGAGTCAGTGCCTGTGGAACTGTACCCCAGTGAGAGTCAGTGTCTGTGGAACTGTACCCCAGTGAGAGTCAGTGTCTGTGGAACTGTACCCCAGTGAGAGTCAGAGTCTGTGGAACTGTACCCCAGTGAGAGTCAGTGTCTGTGGAACTGTACCGCAGTGAGAGTCAGTGTCTGTGGAACGTTACCCCAGTGAGAGTCAGTGTCTGTGGAACTGTACCCCAGTGAGAGTCAGTGTCTGTGGAACTGTACCCCAGTGAGAGTCAGTGTCTGTGGAACTGCACCCCAGTGAGAGTCAGTGTCTGTGGAAATGTACCCCAGTGAGAGTGAGTGCCTGTGGAACTGTACCCCACTGAGAGTCAGTGTCTGTGGAACTGTACCCCAGTGAGTGTCAGTGTCTGTAGAACGCTAGCCCAGCGAGAGTCAGTGTCTGTGGAACTGTACCCCAGTGAGAGTCAGTGTCTGTGGAACTGTACCCCAGTGAGGGTCAGTGTCTGTGGAACTGTAACCCAGTGAGAGTCAGTGTCTGCTGAACTGTACCCCAGTGAGAGTCAATGTCTGTGGAACTGTAACCCAGTGATAGTCAGTGTCTGTGGAACTGTACCCCGATGAGAGTCAGTGACTATGGAACTGTACCCCAGTGAGAGTTACTGTCTGTGGAACTGTACCCCAGTGAGAGTCAGTGCTTGTCGAACTGTACCCCACTGAGAGTCAGTGCCTGTGGAACTGTACCCCAGTGAGAGTCAGTGTCTGTGGAACTGTACCCCAGTGAGAGTCAGTGTCTGTGGAACTGTACCCCAGTGGGAGTCAGTGCTTGTCGAACTGTACCCCACTGAGAGTCAGTGTCTGTGGAACTGTACCCCAGTGAGACTCAGTGTCTGTGGAACTGTACCCCAGCGAGAGTCAGTGTCTGTGGAACTGTACCCCAGTGGGAGTCAGTGCTTGTCGAACTGTACCCCACTGAGAGTCAGTGTCTGTGGAACTGTACCCCACTGAGAGACAGTGTCTGTGGAACTGCACCCCAGTGAGAGTCAGTATCTGGGGACCTGTACCCCAGTGTGAGTCAGTATCTGGGGAACTGTACCCCAGTGAGAGTCAGTGTCTGTGGAACTGTACCCCAGTGTGAGTCAGTATCTGGGGAACTGTACCCCAGTGAGAGTCAGTATCTGGGGAACTGTACCCCAGTGAGAGTCAGTGTCTGTGGAACTGTACCCCAGTGTGAGTCAGTATCTGTGAAACGCTACCACAGTGAGAGTCACTGTCTGTGGAACTGTACCCCACTGAAAGTCAGCGTTTGTGGAACTGTACCCCAGTGAGAGACAGTGTCTGGAATTGTACGACAGTGAACGTCAGTGTCTGTGGAACTGTACCCCAGTGAGAGTCAGTGTCTGTGGAAATGTACCCCACTGAGAGTCATTGTCTGGAATTGTACCCCAGTGAGCGTCCGTGTCTGTGGAACTGTACCCCACTGAGAGTCAGTGTCTGTGGAACTGTACCCCAGTGAGAGTCAGTGTCTGTGGAACTGTACCCCAGTGAGCGTCCGTGTCTGTAGAACTGTACCCCAGTGAGAGTCAATATCTGTGGAAACCGTACCCCAGTGAGAGTCAGTGTCTGTGAAACACTACCCTAGTGAGTGTCAGTATCTGTGGAACTCTACCCTAGTGAGTGTCAGTTTCTGTGCAACTGTAACCCATTGAGAGTCAGTGTCTGTTGAACTGTACCCCGATGAGAGTCAGTGTCTGTGAACTGTACCCCAATGAGCATTTTTGTCTGTGGACCTGTACCCCAGTGAGAGTCAGTGTCTGTGGAACCGTTCCCCGGCGAGATTCAGTGTTTATGGAACTGTACCCCAGTGAGAGTCACTGTTTGTGGAACTGTACCCCACTGAGAGACAGTGTCTGTGGAACTGTACCCCAGTGAGACTCAGTGCCTGTGGAACTGTACCCCAGTGAGAGTCAGTGTCTGTGGAACTGTACCCCAGTGAGAGCCAGTGTCTGTGGAACTGTACCCCAGTGAGGGTCCGTGTCTGTGGAACTGTACCCCAGTGAGAGTCAATATCTGTGGAAACCGTACCCCAGTGAGAGTCAGTGTCTGTGAAACACTACCCTAGTGAGTGTCAGTATCTGTGGAACTCTACCCTAGTGAGTGTCAGTATCTGTGGGTCTCTACCCCAGTGAGAGTCAGTGTCTGTGGAACTGTACCCCAATGAAAGTTTTTGTCTGTGGAACTATACCCCAATGAGAGTCAGTGTTTGTGGAACAGTACCCCAGTGAGAGTCAGTGTCTGTGGAAATGTACCCCAGTGAGAGTGAGTGCCTGTGGAACTGTACCCCACTGAGAGTCAGTGTCTGTGGAACTGTACCCCAGTGAGTGTCAGTGTCTGTAGAACGCTAGCCCAGCGAGAGTCAGTGTCTGTGGAACTGTACCCCAGTGAGAGTCAGTGTCTGTGGAACTGTACCCCAGTGAGGGTCAGTGTCTGTGGAACTGTACCCCAGTGAGCGTTTTGTCTGTGGAACTGTAACCCAGTGAGAGTCAGTGTCTGCTGAACTGTACCCCAGTGAGAGTCAATGTCTGTGGAACTGTAACCCAGTGATAGTCAGTGTCTGTGGAACTGTACCCCGATGAGAGTCAGTGACTATGGAACTGTACCCCAGTGAGAGTTACTGTCTGTGGAACTGTACCCCAGTGAGAGTCAGTGCTTGTCGAACTGTACCCCACTGAGAGTCAGTGCCTGTGGAACTGTACCCCAGTGAGAGTCAGTGTCTGTGGAACTGTACCCCAGTGAGAGTCAGTGTCTGTGGAACTGTACCCCAGTGGGAGTCAGTGCTTGTCGATCTGTACCCCACTGAGAGTCAGTGTCTGTGGAACTGTACCCCAGTGAGACTCAGTGTCTGTGGAACTGTACCCCAGCGAGAGTCAGTGTCTGTGGAACTGTACCCCAGTGGGAGTCAGTGCTTGTCGAACTGTACCCCACTGAGAGTCAGTGTCTGTGGAACTGTACCCCACTGAGAGACAGTGTCTGTGGAACTGCACCCCAGTGAGAGTCAGTATCTGGGGACCTGTACCCCAGTGTGAGTCAGTATCTGGGGAACTGTACCCCAGTGAGAGTCAGTGTCTGTGGAACTGTACCCCAGTGTGAGTCAGTATCTGGGGAACTGTACCCCAGTGAGAGTCAGTATCTGGGGAACTGTACCCCAGTGAGAGTCAGTGTCTGTGGAACTGTACCCCAGTGTGAGTCAGTATCTGTGAAACGCTACCACAGTGAGAGTCACTGTCTGTGGAACTGTACCCCACTGAAAGTCAGCGTTTGTGGAACTGTACCCCAGTGAGAGACAGTGTCTGGAATTGTACGACAGTGAACGTCAGTGTCTGTGGAACTGTACCCCAGTGAGAGTCAGTGTCTGTGGAAATGTACCCCACTGAGAGTCATTGTCTGGAATTGTACCCCAGTGAGCGTCCGTGTCTGTGGAACTGTACCCCACTGAGAGTCAGTGTCTGTGGAACTGTACCCCAGTGAGAGTCAGTGTCTGTGGAACTGTACCCCAGTGAGCGTCCGTGTCTGTAGAACTGTACCCCAGTGAGAGTCAATATCTGTGGAAACCGTACCCCAGTGAGAGTCAGTGTCTCTGAAACACTACCCTAGTGAGTGTCAGTATCTGTGGAACTCTACCCTAGTGAGTGTCAGTATCTGTGGAACTGTACGCCGGTGACTGTCAGTTTCTGTGGAACTGTAACCCATTGAGAGTCAGTGTCTGTTGAACTGTACCCCGATGAGAGTCAGTGTCTGTGAACTGTACCCCAATGAGCATTTTTGTCTGTGGACCTGTACCCCAGTGAGAGTCAGTGTCTGTGGAACCGTTCCCCGGCGAGATTCAGTGTTTATGGAACTGTACCCCAGTGAGAGTCAGTTTATGTGGAACTGTACCCCAGTGAGAGTCACTGTTTGTGGAACTGTACCCCACTGAGAGACAGTGTCTGTGGAACTGTACCCCAGTGAGACTCAGTGCCTGTGGAACTGTACCCCAGTGAGAGTCAGTGTCTGTGGAACTGTACCCCAGTGAGAGCCAGTGTCTGTGGAACTGTACCCCAGTGAGGGTCCGTGTCTGTGGAACTGTACCCCAGTGAGAGTCAATATCTGTGGAAACCGTACCCCAGTGAGAGTCAGTGTCTGTGAAACACTACCCTAGTGAGTGTCAGTATCTGTGGAACTCTACCCTAGTGAGTGTCAGTATCTGTGGGTCTCTACCCCAGTGAGAGTCAGTGTCTGTGGAACTGTACCCCAATGAGAGTTTTTGTCTGTGGAACTATACCCCAATGAGAGTCAGTGTTTGTGGAACAGTACCCCAGTGAGAGTCAGTGTCTGTGGAACTGTACCCCAGTGAGAGTCAGTGTCTGTGGAACTGTACCCCAGTGAGAGTCAGTGTCTGTGGAACCCATACCCCAGTGCGAGTCAGTGTCTGTGGAACTGTACCCCAATGAGAGTTTTTGTCTGTGGAACTATACCCCAATGAGAGTCAGTGTTTGTGGAACAGTACCCCAGTGAGAGTCAGTGTTTGTGGAACAGTACCCCAGTGAGAGTCAGTGTCTGTGGAACTGTACCCCAGTGAGAGTCAGTGTCTGTGGAACTGTACCCCACTGAGAGACAGTGTCTGTGGAACTGTACCCCAGTGAGACTCAGTGCCTGTGGAACTGTACCCCAGTGAGAGTCAGTGTCTGTGGAACTGTACCCCAGTGAGATTCAGTGTCTGTGGAACTGCACCCCAGTGAGAGTCAGTGTCTGTGGAACAGTACCCAACAGAGTGTCAGTGTCTGTGGAACTGTACCCCAGTGAGAGTCAGTGCCTGTGGAACTATACCCCAGTAAGAGTCAGTGTCTGTGGAACTGTACCCCAGTGAGAGTCAGTGTCTGTGGAACTGTACCGCAGTGAGTAAGTGTCTGTGGAACTGTACCCCAGTGAGAGTCAGTGTCTGTGGAACTCCACCCCTGTCAGAATCAGCATCTGTGAAACGCTACCACAGTGAGAGTCACTGTCTGTGGAACTGTACCCCAGTGAGAGTCAGTGTCTGTGGAACTGTACCCCAGTGAGAGTCAGTGTCTGTGGAACTGCACCCCAGTGAGAGTCAGTGTCTGTGGAACAGTACCGAACAGAGTGTCAGTGTCTGTGGAACTGTACCCCAGTGAGAGTCAGTGCCTGTGGAACTATACCCCAGTACGAGTCAGTGTCTGTGGAACTGTACCCCAGTGAGAGTCAGTGTCTGTGGAACTGTACCGCAGTGAGTAAGTGTCTGTGGAACTGTACCCCAGTGAGAGTCAGTGTCTGTGGAACTCCACCCCTGTCAGAATCAGCATCTGTGAAACGCTACCACAGTGAGAGTCACTGTCTGTGGAACTGTACCCCAGTGAGAGTCAGTGTCTGTGGAACTGTACCCCAGTGAGAGTCAGTGTCTGTGGAACTGTACCCCGGTGAGAGTCACTGACTGTGGAACTGTACCCCAGTGAGAGTCAGTGTCTGTCTAAATGTACCCCAGTGAGAGTCACTGTCTGTGGAACTGTACCCCAGTGAGAGTCAGTGCCTGTGGAACTCTACCCCAGTGAGAGTCAGTGTCTTTGGAGCTGTACCCCAGTGAGAGTCAGTGTCTGTGGAACTGTACCCCAGTGAGCGTCAGTGTCTGTGGAACTGTACCCCAGTGAGCGTCAGTGTCTGTGGAACTGTACCCCAGTGAGAGTCAGTTTCTGTGGAACTGTACCCCAGTGAGAGTCAGAGTCTGTGGAACTGTACCCCAGTGAGAGTCAGTGTCTGTGGAACTGTACCCCAGTGAGAGTCAGTGTCTGTGGAACGTTACCCCAGTGAGAGTCAGTGTCTGTGGAACTGTACCCCAGTGAGAGTCAGTGTCTGTGGAACTGTACCCCAGTGAGAGTCAGTGTCTGTGGAACTGCACCCCAGTGAGAGTCAGTGTCTGTGGAAATGTACCCCAGTGAGAGTGAGTGCCTGTGGAACTGTACCCCACTGAGAGTCAGTGTCTGTGGAACTGTACCCCAGTGAGTGTCAGTGTCTGTAGAACGCTAGCCCAGCGAGAGTCAGTGTCTGTGGAACTGTACCCCAGTGAGAGTCAGTGTCTGTGGAACTGTACCCCAGTGAGGGTCAGTGTCTGTGGAACTGTACCCCAGTGAGCGTTTTGTCTGTGGAACTGTACCCCAGTGAGAGTCAGTGTCTGCTGAACTGTACCCCAGTGAGAGTCAATGTCTGTGGAACTGTAACCCAGTGATAGTCAGTGTCTGTGGAACTGTACCCCGATGAGAGTCAGTGACTATGGAACTGTACCCCAGTGAGAGTTACTGTGTGTGGAACTGTACCCCAGTGAGAGTCAGTGCTTGTCGAACTGTACCCCACTGAGAGTCAGTGCCTGTGGAACTGTACCCCATTGAGAGTCAGTGTCTGTGGAACTGTACCCCAGTGAGAGTCAGTGCTTGTCGAACTGTGCCCCACTGAGAGTCAGTGTCTGTGGAACTGTACCCCAGTGAGAGTCAGTGTCTGTGGAACTGTACCCCAGTGGGAGTCAGTGCTTGTCGAACTGTACCCCACTGAGAGTCAGTGTCTGTGGAACTGTACCCCAGTGAGACTCAGTGTCTGTGGAACTGTACCCCAGCGAGAGTCAGTGTCTGTGGAACTGTACCCCAGTGGGAGTCAGTGCTTGTCGAACTGTACCCCACTGAGAGTCAGTGTCTGTGGAACTGTACCCCACTGAGAGACAGTGTCTGTGGAACTGCACCCCAGTGAGAGTCAGTATCTGGGGACCTGTACCCCAGTGACAGTCTGTGTCTGTGGAATTGTACCCCAGTGAGAGTCAGTGTCTGTGGAACTGTACCCCAGTGTGACTCAGTATCTCGGGAACTGTACCCCAGTGAGAGTCAGTATCTGGGGAACTGTACCCCAGTGAGAGTCACTGTCTGTGGAACTGTACCCCAGTGAGAGTCAGTGTCTGTGGAAATGTACCCCACTGAGAGTCATTGTCTGGAGTTGTACCCCAGTGAGAGTCAGTGTCTGTGGAACTGTACCCCAGTGAGCGTCCGTGTCTGTGGAACTGTACCCCACTGAGAGTCAGTGTCTGTGGAACTGTACCCCAGTGAGAGTCAGTGTCTGTGGAACTGTACCCCAGTGAGCGTCCGTGTCTGTGGAACTGTACCCCAGTGAGAGTCAGTGTCTGTGGAACTGTACCCCAGTGAGCGTCCGTGTCTGTGGAACTGTACCCCAGTGAGAGTCAATATCTGTGGAAACCGTACCCCAGTGAGAGTCAGTGTCTGTGAAACACTACCCTAGTGAGTGTCAGTATCTGTGGAACTCTACCCTAGTGAGTGTCAGTATCTGTGGAACTCTACCCCAGTGAGAGTCAGTGTCTGTGGAACTGTACCCCAGTGACTGTCAGTTTCTGTGGAACTGTAACCCATTGAGAGTCAGTGTCTGTTGAACTGTACCCCGATGAGAGTCAGTGTCTGTGAACTGTACCCCAATGAGCATTTTTGTCTGTGGACCTGTACCCCAGTGAGAGTCAGTGTCTGTGGAACCGTTCCCCGGCGAGATTCAGTGTTTATGGAACTGTACCCCAGTGAGAGTCAGTTTATGTGGAACTGTACCCCAGTGAGAGTCACTGTTTGTGGAACTGTACCCCACTGAGAGACAGTGTCTGTGGAACTGTACCCCAGTGAGACTCAGTGCCTGTGGAACTGTACCCCAGTGAGAGTCAGTGTCTGTGGAACTGTACCCCAGTGAGAGCCAGTGTCTGTGGAACTGTACCCCAGTGAGGGTCCGTGTCTGTGGAACTGTACCCCAGTGAGAGTCAATATCTGTGGAAACCGTACCCCAGTGAGAGTCAGTGTCTGTGAAACACTACCCTAGTGAGTGTCAGTATCTGTGGAACTCTACCCTAGTGAGTGTCAGTATCTGTGGGTCTCTACCCCAGTGAGAGTCAGTGTCTGTGGAACTGTACCCCAATGAGAGTTTTTGTCTGTGGAACTATACCCCAATGAGAGTCAGTGTTTGTGGAACAGTACCCCAGTGAGAGTCAGTGTCTGTGGAACTGTACCCCAGTGAGAGTCAGTGTCTGTGGAACCCATGCCCCAGTGCGAGTCAGTGTCTGTGGAACTGTACCCCAATGAGAGTTACTGTCTGTGGAACTGTACCCCAATGAGAGGCAGTGTCTGTGGAACTGTACCCCAGTGAGACTCAGTGCCTGTGGAACTGTACCCCAGTGAGAGTCAGTGTCTGTGGAACTGTACCCCAGTGAGATTCAGTGTCTGTGGAACTGCACCCCAGTGAGAGTCAGTGTCTGTGGAACAGTACCCAACAGAGTGTCAGTGTCTGTGGAACTGTACCCCAGTGAGAGTCAGTGCCTGTGGAACTATACCCCAGTGAGAGTCAGTGTCTGTGGAACTGTACCCCAGTGAGAGTCAGTGTCTGTGGAACTGTACCGCAGTGAGTCAGTGTCTGTGGAACTGTACCCCAGTGAGAGTCACTGTCTGTGAAACAGTACCCCAGTGAGAGTAAGAATCTGTAGAACTGTACCCCAGTGAGAGTCAGTGTCTGTGGAACTGTACCCCAGTGAGATTCAGTGTCTGTGGAACTGTACCCCAGTGAGAGTCAGTGTCTGTGGAACAGTACCCAACAGAGTGTCAGTGTCTGTGGAACTGTACCCCAGTGAGAGTCAGTGCCTGTGGAACTATACCCCAGTGAGAGTCAGTGTCTGTGGAACTGTACCCCAGTGAGAGTCAGTGCCTGTGGAACTGTACCGCAGTGAGTCAGTGTCTGTGGAACTGTACCCCAGTGAGAGTCACTGTCTGTGAATCAGTACCCCAGTGAGAGTAAGAATCTGTAGAACTGTACCTCAGTGAGCGTCAATGTCTGTGTAAATGTACCCCAGTGAGCGTCAGTGTCTGTGGAACTGTACCCCAGTGAGAGATAGTGTCTGTGGAACAGTACCCCAGTGAGAGTCAGAGTCTGCACAACTGTACCCCAGTGAGAGTCAGCGTCTGTGGAACTGTACCCAGTAAGAGTCAGTGTCTGTGGAACTGTACCCCAGTGACAGTCAGTGCCTGTGGAACTGTTCCCCAGTGAGAGTCAGTGTCTGTGGAACTGTACCCTAGTTCGTCAGTGTCTGTGGAAATATACCCCAGTGAGAGTCAGTGCCTGTGGAACTGTTCCCCAGTGAGAGTCAGTGTCTGTGGAACTGTTCCCCAGTGAGAGTCAGTGCCTGTGGAACTGTACCCCAGTGAGAGTCAGTGCCTGTGGAACTGTACCCCAGTGAGAGTCAGTGTCTGTGGAACTGTACTGCAGTGTGAGTCATTCTCTGTGGAACTGTACCCCAGTGAGAGTCAGTGCTTGTCGAACTGTACCCCACTGAGAGTCAGTGTCTGTGGAACTGTACCCCAGTGAGAGTCAGTGCCTGTGGAACTGTACCCCAGTGAGAGTCAGTGTCTGTGGAACTGTACCCCAGTGAGAGTCAGTGTCTGTGGAACTGTACCCCAGTGAGAGTCAGTGTCTGTGGAACTGTACCCCAGTGAGAGCCAGTGTCTGTGTAACTGTACCCCACTGAGAGTCAGTGTCTGTGAAACTGTACCCCAGTCAGTGTCAGTGTCTGTGGAACTGTACCCCAGTGAGAGTCAGTGTCTGTGGAACTGCACCCCAGTGAGAGTCAGTGTCTGTGGAAATGTACCCCAGTGAGAGTCAGTGTCTGTGGAACAGTACCCCAGTGAGAGTCACTGTTTGTGGAACTGTACCCCACTGAGAGACAGTGTCTGTGGAACTGTACCGCAGTGAGAGTCAGTGTCTGTGGAACTGTACCCCAGTGAGAGTCAGTGTCTGTGGAACTATACCCCAGTGAGAGTCAGTGTCTGTGGAACTGTACCCCAGTGAGAGTCAGTGTCTGTGGAACTGTACCGCAGTGAGAGTCAGTGTCTGTGGAACTGTACCCCAGTGAGAGTCACTGTCTGTGAAACAGTACCCCAGTGAGAGTAAGAGTCTGTAGAACTGTACCTCAGTGAGCGTCAGTGTCTGTGTAAATGTACCCCAGTGAGCGTCAGTGTCTGTGGAACTGTACCCCAGTGAGAGGTAGTGTCTGTGGAACAGTACCCCAGTGAGAGTCAGAGTCTGTACAACTGTACCCCAGTGAGAGTCAGCGTCTGTGGAACTGTACCCAGTAAGAGTCAGTGTCTGTGGAACTGTACCCCAGTGACAGTCAGTGCCTGTGGAACTGTTCCCCAGTGAGAGTCAGTGTCTGTGGAACTGTTCCCCAGTGAGAGTCAGTGTCTGTGGAACTGTACCCCAGTGAGAGTCAGTGTCTGTGGAAATGTACCCCACTGAGAGTCAGTGCCTGTGGAACTGTTCCCCAGTGAGAGTCAGTGCCTGTGGAACTGTACCCCAGTGAGAGTCAGTGTCTGTGGCACTTTACCCCAGTGAGAGTCAGTGTCTGTGGAACTGTACCCCAGTGAGAGTCAGTGTCTGTGGAACTGGACCCCAGCGAGATTCTGTGTCTGTGGAACTGTAACCCAGTGAGAGTCAGTGTCTCTTGAACTGTACCCCAGTGAGAGTCAGTGTCTGAGGAACTGTACCCAGTGAGAGTCAGTGTCTGTGGAACTGTACTGCAGTGAGAGTCATTGTCTGTCGAACTGCACCCCAGTGAGAGTCAGTGTCTGTGGAACTGTACCCCAGTGAGAGTCAGTGTCTGTGGAACTGGACCCCAGCGAGATTCTGTGTCTGTGGAACTGTAACCCAGTGAGCGTCAGTGTCTCTTGAACTGTACCCCAGTGAGAGTCAGTGTCTGTGGAACTGTACCCAGTGAGAGTCAGTGTCTGTAGAACTGTCCCCCAGTGAGAGTCAGTGTCTGTGGAACTGTAACCCATTGAGAGTCAGTGTCTGTTGAACTGTACCCCGGTGAGAGTCAGTGTCTATGGAACTGTACCCCAGTGACTGTCAGTTTCTGTGGAACTGTAACCCATTGAGAGTCAGTGTCTGTTGAACTGTACCACAGTGAGAGTCAGTGTCTGTGGAACTGTACCCCAGTGAGAGTCAGTGTCTGTAGAACTGTACCCCAGTGACTGTCAGTTTCTGTGGAACTGTAACCCATTGAGAGTCAGTGTCTGTTGAACTGTACCCCGGTGAGAGTCAGTGTCTATGGAACTGTACCCCAGTGACTGTCAGTTTCTGTGGAACTGTACCCCGATGAGAGTCAGTGTCTGTGGAACTGTACCCCATTGAGCATTTTTGTCTGTGGAAATTTACCCCAGTGAGAGTTACTGTCTGTGGAACTGTACCTCAATGAGAGTCAGTGTCTGTTGAACTCTACCCCAGTGAGAGTCAGTTTAAGTGGAACTGTACCCCAGTTAGAATCAGCGTCTGTGCAACTGTACCCCAGTAAGAGTCAGTGTCTGTGGAACTGTACCCCAGTGAGAGTCAGTGTCTGTGAAACTGTACCCCACTGAGAGTCAGTGTCTGTGGAACTGTACCGCACTGAGAGTCAGTGTCTGTGGAACTGTACCCCAATGAGAGTCAGTGTCTGTGGAACTGTACCCCAGTGAGAGTCAGTGTCTGTGGAACTGTTCCCCAGTGAGAGTCAGTGCCTGTGGAACTGTACCCCAGTGAGAGTCAGTGCCTGTGGAACTGTACCCCAGTGAGAGTCAGTGTCTGTGGAACTGTACTGCAGTGAGAGTCATTGTCTGTGGAACTGTACCCCAGTGAGAGTCAGTGTCTGTGGAACTGTACCCCAGTGAGAGTCAGTGTCTGTGGAACTGGACCCCAGCGAGATTCTGTGTCTGTGGAACTGTAACCCAGTGAGAGTCAGTGTCTCTTGAACTGTACCCCAGTGAGAGTCAGTGTCTGTGGAACTGTACCCAGTGAGAGTCAGTGTCTGTAGAACTGTACCCCAGTGAGAGTCAGTGTCTGTGCAACTGTAACCCATTGAGAGTCAGCGTCTATGGAACTGTACCCCAGTGACTGTCAGTTTCTGTGGATCTGTAACCCAGTGAGCGTCAGCGTCGGTGGAACCCATACCCCAGTGAGAGTAGTGCCTGTGAAACTGTACCCCAGTGAGTGTCAGTGACTGTGGAACTTCACCCCAGTGAGAGTTTCCGCCTGTGGAACTGTACCCCAGTCAGAGTCAGTGTCTGTGGAACTGTAAGCCACTGAGAGTCAGTGTCTGTGGAACTGTACCCCGATGAGAGTCAGTGTCTGTGGAACTGTACCCCAATGAGCATTTTTGTCTGTGGAACTGTACCCCAGTGAGAGTTACTGTCTGTGGAACTGTACCCCAATGAGAGTCAGTGTCTGTTGAACTCCACCCCAGTGAGAGTCAGTTTCAGTGGAACTGTACCCCAGTTAGAATCAGCGTCTGTGCAACTGTACCCCAGTAAGAGTCAGTGTCTGTGGAACTGTACCCCAGTGAGAGTCAGTGTCTGTGGAAGTGTACCCCAATGAGAGTCAGTGTCTGTTGAACTGTACCACAGTGAGAGTCAGTGTCTGTGGAACTGTACCCCAGTGAGAGTCACTCTCTGTGGAACTGTACCCCAGTGAGAGTGAGAGTCTGTAGAACTGTACCCCAGTGAGCGTCAGTGTCTGTGTAACTGTACAGCAGTGAGAGTCAGTGCCTGTGGAACTGTACCCCAGTGAGCGTCAGTGTCTGTGAAACTGTACCCCAGTCAGTGTCAGTGTCTGTGGAACTGTACCCCAGTGAGAGTCAGAATCTGGAGAACTGTACCCCAGTGAGCGTCAGTGTCTGTGTAACTGTACAGCAGTGAGAGTCAGTGTCTGTGGAACTGTACCGCAGTGAGAGTCAGTGCCTGTGGAACTGTACGCCAATGAGAGTCAGTGTCTGTGGAACTGTACCCCAGTGAGAGTCACTGTCTGTGAAACTGTACCCCAGTGAGAGTCAGTGTCTGTGAAACAGTACCCCACTGAGAGTAAGAATCTGTAGAACTGTACGCCAGTGAGCGTCAGTGACTGTGGAACTGTACCCCAGTGAGAGTCAGTGTCTGTAGAACTGTACCCCAGTGAGCGTCAGTGTCTGTGTAACTGTATCCCAGTGAGAGTCTGTGGAACTGTACCCCAGTGAGAGTCAGTGTTTGTGGAACTGTACCCCAGTGAGAGTTAGTGTCTGTGGAACTGTACCGCAGTGAGAGTCAGTGTCTGTGGAACTGTACCCCAGTGAGCGTCAGTGTCTGTGGAACTGTACCCCAGTGAGAATCAGTGTCTGTGGAACTGTACCCCAGTGAGAGTCAGTGTCTGTGGAACTCCACCCCTGTGAGAGTCAGCATCTGTGAAACGCTACCACAGTGAGAGTCACTGTCTGTGGAGCTGTACCCCAGTGAGAGTCAGTGTCTGTGGAACTGTACCCCAGTGAGCGTCAGTGTCTGTGGAACTGTACCCCAGTGAGCGTCAGTGTCTGTGGAACTGTACCCCAGTGAGAGTCAGTGCCTGTGGAACTGTACCCCAGTGAGAGTCAGTGTCTGTGGAACTGTACCCCAGTGAGAGCCAGGGTCTGTGGAACTGTACCCCAGTGAGAGTCAGTGTCTGTGGAACTGTACCCAGTGAGAGCCAGTGTCTGTGGAACTGTACCCCAGTGAGAGTCAGTGTCTGTGAAACTGTACTCCAGTCAGTGTCAGTGTCTGTGGAACTGTACCCCAGTGAGAGTCAGAATCTGTCGAACTGTACCCCAGTGAGCGTCAGTGTCTGTGGAACTGTACCCCAGTGTGAGTCAGTGTCTGTGAAACACTACCACAGTGAGAGTCACTGTCTGTGGAACTGTACCCCACTGAGAATCAGCGTTTGTGGAACTGTACCCCAGGGAGAGACAGTGTCTGGAATTGTACCACAGTGAACGTCAGTGTCTGTGGAACTGTATCCCAGTGAGAGTCTGTGTCTGTGGAACTGTACCCCACTGAGAGTCAGTGTCAGAAATTGTACCCCAGTGAGAGTCAGTGTCTGTGGAACTGTACCCCAGTGAGCGTCCGTGTCTGTGGAACTGTACCCACTGAGAGTCAGTGTCTGTGGAACTGCACCCCAGTGAGAGTCAGTGTCTGTGGAACTGTACCCCAGTGAGAGTCAGTGTCTGTGGAACTGTACCCCAGTGAGTTTCTGTGTCTGTGGAACTGTAACCCAGTGAGAGTCAGTGTCTCTTGAACTGTACCCCAGTGAGAGTCAGTGTCTGTGGAACTGTACCCAGTGAGAGTCAGTGTCTGTACAACTGTACCCCAGTGAGAGTCACTGTCTGTGGAACTGTACCCCAGTGAGAGTCACTGTCTGTGGAACTGTACCCCAGTGACTGTCCGTTTCTGTGCAACTGTAACCCAGTGAGCGTCAGCGTCGGTGGAACCCATACCCCAGTGAGAGTAGTGCCTGTGAAACTGTAACCAAGTGAGTGTCAGTGACTGTGGAACTTCACCCCAGTGAGAGTTTCCGCCTGTGGAACTGTACCCCAGTCAGAGTCAGTGTCTGTGGAACTGTACCCCGATGAGAGTCAGTGTCTGTGGAACTGTACCCCAATGAGCATTTTTGTCTGTGGAACTGTACCCCAGTGAGAGTTACTGTCTGTGGAACTGTACCCCAATGAGAGTCAGTGTCTGTTGAACTCCAACCCAGTGACAGTCAGTTTCAGTGGAACTGTACCCCAGTTAGAATCAGCGTCTGTGCAACTGTACCCCAGTAAGAGTCAGTGTCTGTGGAACTGTACCCCAGTGAGAGTCAGTGTCTGTGGAACTGTACCCCAGTGAGAGTCACTCTCTGTGGAACTGTACCCCAGGGAGAGTCAGTGTCTGTGTAACTGTACAGCAGTGAGAGTCAGTGCCTGTGGAACTGTACCCCGATGAGAGTCAGTGTCTGTTGAACTGTACCACAGTGAGAGTCAGTGTCTGTGGAACTGTACCCCAGTGAGAGTCACTCTCTGTGGAACTGTACCCCAGGGAGAGTCAGTGTCTGTGTAACTGTACAGCAGTGAGAGTCAGTGCCTGTGGAACTGTACCCCGATGAGAGTCAGTGTCTGTGGAACTGTACCCCAATGAGCATTCTTGTCTGTGGAACTGTACCCCAGTGAGAGTTACTGTCTGTGGAACTGTACCCCAATGAGAGTCAGTGTCTGTTGAACTGTACCCCAATGAGAGTCAGTGTCTGTGGAACTGTACCCCAATGAGAGTCAGTGTCTGTGGAACTGTACCCCAGTTAGAATCAGCGTCTGTGCAACTGTACCCCAGTGAGAGTCAGTGTCTGTGAAACTGTACCCCACTGAGAGTCAATGTCTGTGGAACTGTACCACAGTGAGCGTCAGTGTCTGTGGAACTGTATCCGAGTGAGAGGAAGTGCCTGTGGAACTGTACCCCAGTGAGAGTCAGTGTCTGTGAAACTGTACCCCAGTCAGTGTCAGTGTCTGTGGAACTGGACAGCAGTGAGAGTCAGTGTCTGTGGAACTGTACCCCAGTGAGAGTCAGTGTCTGTGAAACTGTATCCCAGTGAGAGTCAGTGTCTGTGGAACTGTACCCCAGTGAGAGTCAGTGTTTGTGGAACTGTACCCCAGTGAGAGGTAGTGTCTGTGGAACTGTACCCCAGTGAGAGTCAGTGTCTGTGGAACTGTACCCCAGTGAGCGTCAGTGTCTGTGGAACTGTACCACAGTGAGAGTCACTGTCTGTGGAACTGTACCGCAGTGAGAGTCAGTGTCTGTGGAACTGTACCCCAATGAGAGTCAGTTTCAGTGGAACTGTACCCCAGTTAGAATCAGCGTCTGTGCAACTGTACCCCAGTAAGTGTCAGTGGCTATGGAACTGTACCGCACTGAGAGTCAGTGTCTGTGGAACTGTACCCCAATGAGAGTCAGTGTCTGTGGAACTGTACCCCAGTTAGAATCAGCGTCTGTGCAACTGTACCCCACTGAGAGTCAATGTCTGTGGAACTGTACCACAGTGAGCGTCAGTGTCTGTGGAACTGTATCCGAGTGAGAGGAAGTGTCTGTGGAACTGTACCCCAGTGAGAGTCAGTGTCTGTGAAACTGTACCCCAGTCAGTGTCAGTGTCTGTGGAACTGGACAGCAGTGAGCGTCAGTGACTGTGGAACTGTACCCCAGTGAGAGTCAGTGTGTGTGGAACTGTACCCCAGTGAGCGTCAGTGTCTGTGTAACTGTATCCCAGTGAGAGTCAGTGTCTGTGGAACTGTACCCCAGTGAGAGTCAGTGTTTGTGGAACTGTACCCCAGTGAGAGGTAGTGTCTGTGGAACTGTACCCCAGTGAGAGTCAGTGTCTGTGGAACTGTACCCCAGTGAGCGTCAGTGTCTGTGGAACTGTAGCACAGTGAGAGTCACTGTCTGTGGAACTGTACCGCAGTGAGAGTCAGTGTCTGTGGAACTGTACCCCAGTGAGAGTCAGTGTCTGTGGAACTGTACCCCAGTGGGAGTCACTGTCTGTGGAACTGTACCCCAGTGAGAGTCAGTGTCTGTGTAAATGCACCCCAGTGAGAGTCACTGTCTGTGGAACTGTATCCCAGTGAGAGTCAGTGTCTGTGGAACTCTACCCCAGTGAGAGTCAGTGTCTGTGGAGCTGTACCCCAGTGAGAGTCAGTGTCTGTGGAACTGTACCCCAGTGAGCGTCAGTGTCTGTGGTACTGTACCCCAGTGAGCGTCAGTGTCTGTGGAACTGTACCCCAGTGAGACTCAGTGCCTGTGGAACTGTACCCCGGTGAGAGTCAGTGTCTGTGGAACTGTACCCCAGTGAGAGTCAGTGTCTGTGGAACTGTACCCCAGTGAGAGTCAGTGTCTGTGGAACTGTACCCCAGTGAGAGCCAATGTCTGTGTAACTGTGCCCCAGTGAGAGTCAGTGTCTGTGAAACTGTACCCCAGTCAGTGTCAGTGTCTGTGGAACTGTACCCCAGTGAGAGTCAGAATCTGCAGAACTGTACCCCAGTGAGCGTCAGTGTCTGTGTAACTGTACAGCAGTGAGAGTCAGTGTCTGTGGAACTGTACCCCAGTGAGAGTCAGTGTCTGTGGAACTGTACCCCAGTGAGAGTCAGTGTCTGTGGAACTGTACCCCAGTGAGAGTCCGTGCCTGTGGAACTGTACCCCAGTGAGAGTCAGTGTCTGTGGAACTGTACCCCAGTGAGAGTCACTGTCTGTGAAACTGTACCCGAGTGAGAGTCAGTGTCTGTGGAACTGTACCCCAGTGAGAGTCAGTGTCTGTGCAACTGCACCCCAGTGAGAGTCAGTGTCTGTGGAAATGTACCCCAGTGAGAGTCAGTGCCTGTGGAACTGTACCCCAGTGAGTGTCAGTGTCTGTGAAACTGTACCCCAGTCAGTGTCAGTGTCTGTGGAACTGTACCCCAGTGAGAGTCAGAATCTGTAGAACTGTACCCCAGTGAGCATCAGTGTCTGTGTAACTGTACAGCAGTGAGAGTTAGTGTCTGTGGAACTGTACCCCAGTGAGTGTCAGTGTTTGTGGAACTGTACCCCAGTGAGAGTTAGTGTCTGTGGAACTGTACCCCAGTGAGAGTCAGTGTCTGTGGAACTGTACCCCAGTGAGAGTCAGTGTCTGTGGAACTCCACCCCTGTGAGAGTCAGCATCTGTGAAACGCTACCACAGTGAGAGTCACTGTCTGTGGAGCTGTACCCCAGTGAGAGTCAGTGTCTGTGGATCTGTACCCCAGTGAGCGTCAGTGTCTGTGGAACTGTACCCCAGTGAGCGTCAGTGTCTGTGGAACTGTACCCCAGTGAGAGTCAGTGCCTGTGGAACTGTACCCCAGTGAGAGTCAGTGTCTGTGGAACTGTACCCCAGTGAGAGTCAGTGTCTGTGGAACTGTACCCCAGTGAGAGACAGTGTCTGTGGAACTGTACCCCAGTGAGAGCCAGTGTCTGTGGAACTGTACCCCAGTGAGAGTCAGTGTCTGTGAAACTGTACCCCAGTCAGTGTCAGTGTCTGTGGAACTGTACCCCAGTGAGAGTTACTGTCTGTGGAACTGTACCCCAATGAGAGTCAGTGTCTGTGGAACCGTGCCCCGGTGAGATTCAGTGTTTATGGAACTGTACCCCAGTGAGAGTCAGTTTAAGTGGAACTGTACCCCAGTGAGAGTCACTGTCTGTGAAACAGTACCCCAGTGAGAGTAAGAGTCTGTAGAACTGTACCTCAGTGAGCGTCAGTGTCTGTGTAAATGTACCCCAGTGAGCGTCAGTGTCTGTGGAACTGTACCCCAGTGAGAGGTAGTGTCTGTGGAACAGTACCCCAGTGAGAGTCAGAGTCTGTACAACTGTACCCCAGTGAGAGTCAGCGTCTGTGGAACTGTACCCAGTAAGAGTCAGTGTCTGTGGAACTGTACCCCAGTGACAGTCAGTGCCTGTGGAACTGTTCCCCAGTGAGAGTCAGTGCCTGTGGAACTGTGCCCCTGTGAGAGTCAGTGCCTGTGGAACTGTACCCCAGTGAGAGTCTGTGTCTGTGGAAATGTACCCCAGTGAGAGTCAGTGCCTGTGGAACTGTTCCCCAGTGAGAGTCAGTGCCTGTGGAACTGTACCCCAGTGAGAGTCAGTGCCTGCGGAACTGTCCCGCAGTGAGAGTCAGTGTCTGTGGCACTTTACCCCAGTGAGAGTCATTGTCTGTCGAACTGTACCCCAGTGAGATTCAGTGTCTGTGGAACTGTACCCCAGTGAGAGTCAGTGTCTGTGGAACTGGACCCCAGCGAGATTCTGTGTCTGTGGAACTGTAACCCAGTGAGAGTCAGTGTCTCTTGAACTGTACCCCAGTGAGAGTCAGTGTCTGTGGAACTGTACCCAGTGAGAGTCAGTGTCTGTAGAACTGTACCCCAGTGAGAGTCAGTGTCTGTGGAACTGTACCCCAGTGAGAGTCAGTGTCTGTGGAACTGTACCCCAGTGAGAGTAGTGCCTGTGAAACTGTACTCCAGTGAGTGTCAGTGACTGTGGAACTTTACCCCAGTGTGAGTTTCCGTCTGTGGAACTGTACCCCAGTCAGAGTCAGTGTCTGTGGAACTGTAAGCCACTGAGAGTCAGTGTATGTGGAACTGTACCCCGATGAGAGTCAGTGTCTGTGGAACTGTACCCCAGTGAGAGTCAGCTTCTGAGGAACTGTACCCCACTGAGAGTCAGTGTCTGGAATTGTACCCCAGTGAGAGTCAGTGTCTGTGGAACTGTACCCCAGTGAGCGTCCGTGTCTGTGGAACTGTACCCCACTGAGAGTCAGTGTCTGTGGAACTGTACCCCAGTGAGAGTCAGTGTCTGTGGAACTGTACCCCAGTGAGAGTCAGTGTCTGTGGAACTGTACCCAGTGAGAGTCAGTGTCTGTAGAACTGTACCCCAGTGAGAGTCACTGTCTGTGGAACTGTACCCCAGTGAGAGTCACTGTCTGTGGAACTGTACCCCAGTGACTGTCAGTTTCTGTGGAACTGTAACCCATTGAGAGTCAGTGTCTGTTGAACTGTACCCCGGTGAGAGTCAGTGTCTATGGAACTGTACCCCAGTGACTGTCAGTTTCTGTGGATCTGTAACCCAGTGAGCGTCAGCGTCGGTGGAACCCATACCCCAGTGAGAGTAGTGCCTGTGAAACTGTACCCCAGTGAGTGTCAGTGACTGTGGAACTTTACCCCAGTGAGAGTTTCCATCTGTGGAACTGTACCCCAGTCAGAGTCAGTGTCTGTGGAACTGTAAGCCACTGAGAGTCAGTGTCTGTGGAACTGTACCCCGATGAGAGTCAGTGTCTGTGGAACTGTACCCAAATGAGCATTCTTGTCTGTGGAACTGTACCCCAGTGAGAGTTACTGTCTGTGGAACTGTACCCCAATGAGAGTCAGTTTCAGTGGAACTGTACCCCAGTTAGAATCAGCGTCTGTGCAACTGTACCCCAGTAAGTGTCAGTGGCTATGGAACTGTACCGCACTGAGAGTCAGTGTCTGTGGAACTGTACCCCAATGAGAGTCAGTGTCTGTGGAACTGTACCCCAGTTAGAATCAGCGTCTGTGCAACTGTACCCCACTGAGAGTCAATGTCTGTGGAACTGTACCACAGTGAGCGTCAGTGTCTGTGGAACTGTATCCGAGTGAGAGGAAGTGTCTGTGGAACTGTACCCCAGTGAGAGTCAGTGTCTGTGAAACTGTACCCCAGTCAGTGTCAGTGTCTGTGGAACTGGACAGCAGTGAGAGTCAGTGACTGTGGAACTGTACCCCAGTGAGAGTCAGTGTCTGTAGAACTGTACCCCAGTGAGCGTCAGTGTCTGTGTAACTGTATCCCAGTGAGAGTCAGTGTCTGTGGAACTGTACCCCAGTGAGAGTCAGTGTTTGTGGAACTGTACCCCAGTGAGAGGTAGTGTCTGTGGAACTGTACCCCAGTGAGAGTCAGTGTCTGTGGAACTGTACCCCAGTGAGCGTCAGTGTCTGTGGAACTGTAGCACAGTGAGAGTCACTGTCTGTGGAACTGTACCGCAGTGAGAGTCAGTGTCTGTGGAACTGTACCCCAGTGAGAGTCAGTGTCTGTGGAACTGTACCCCAGTGAGAGTCACTGTCTGTGGAACTGTACCCCAGTGAGAGTCAGTGTCTGTGTAAATGCACCCCAGTGAGAGTCACTGTCTGTGGAACTGTATCCCAGTGAGAGTCAGTGTCTGTGGAACTCTACCCCAGTGAGAGTCAGTGTCTGTGGAGCTGTACCCCAGTGAGAGTCAGTGTCTGTGGAACTGTACCCCAGTGAGCGTCAGTGTCTGTGGTACTGTACCCCAGTGAGCGTCAGTGTCTGTGGAACTGTACCCCAGTGAGACTCAGTGCCTGTGGAACTGTACCCCGGTGAGAGTCAGTGTCTGTGGAACTGTACCCCAGTGAGAGTCAGTGTCTGTGGAACTGTACCCCAGTGAGAGTCAGTGTCTGTGGAACTGTACCCCAGTGAAAGCCAATGTCTGTGTAACTGTGCCCCAGTGAGAGTCAGTGTCTGTGAAACTGTACCCCAGTCAGTGTCAGTGTCTGTGGAACTGTACCCCAGTGAGAGTCAGAATCTGCAGAACTGTACCCCAGTGAGCGTCAGTGTCTGTGTAACTGTACAGCAGTGAGAGTCAGTGTCTGTGGAACTGTACCCCAGTGAGAGTCAGTGTCTGTGGAACTGTACCCCAGTGAGAGTCAGTGTCTGTGGAACTGTACCCCAGTGAGAGTCCGTGCCTGTGGAACTGTACCCCAGTGAGAGTCAGTGTCTGTGGAACTGTACCCCAGTGAGAGTCAGTGTCTGTGCAACTGCACCCCAGTGAGAGTCAGTGTCTGTGGAAATGTACCCCAGTGAGAGTCAGTGCCTGTGGAACTGTACCCCAGTGAGAGTCAGTGTCTGTGGAACTGTACCCCAGTGAGAGTCCGTGCCTGTGGAACTGTACCCTAGTGAGACTCAGTGCCTGTGGAACTGTACCCCGGTGAGAGTCAGTGTCTGTGGAACTGTACCCCAGTGAGAGTCAGTGTCTGTGGAACTGTACCCCAGTGAGAGTCAGTGTCTGTGGAACTGTACCCCAGTGAGAGCCAATGTCTGTGTAACTGTGCCCCAGTGAGAGTCAGTGTCTGTGAAACTGTACCCCAGTCAGTGTCAGTGTCTGTGGAACTGTACCCCAGTGAGAGTCAGAATCTGCAGAACTGTACCCCAGTGAGCGTCAGTGTCTGTGTAACTGTACAGCAGTGAGAGTCAGTGTCTGTGGAACTGTACCCCAGTGAGAGCCAGTGTCTGTGGAACTGTACCCCAGTGAGAGTCAGTGTCTGTGGAACTGTACCCCAGTGAGAGTCCGTGCCTGTGGAACTGTACCCCAGTGAGAGTCAGTGTCTGTGGAACTGTACCCCAGTGAGAGTCACTGTCTGTGAAACTGTACCCGAGTGAGAGTCAGTGTCTGTGGAACTGTACCCCAGTGAGAGTCAGTGTTTGTGGAACTGTACCCCAGTGAGAGGTAGTGTCTGTGGAACTGGACCCCAGTGAGAGTCAGTGTCTGTGGAACTGTACCCCAGTGAGCGTCACTGTCTATGGAACTGTACCACAGCGAGAATCACTGTCTGTGGAACTGCACCGCAGTGAGAGTCAGTGTCTGTGGAACTGTACCCCAGTGAGAGTCAGTGTCTGTGTAAATTTGCCCCAGTGAGAGTCAGTGCCTGTGTAACTGTACCCCAGTGAGAGTCAGTGTCTGTGGAACTGTACCCCAGTGAGAGTCAGTGTCTGTGGAACTGTACCCCAGTGAGAGTCAGTGTCTGTGGAACTGTACCCCAGTGAGAGTCAGTGTCTGTGGAACTGTACCCCAGTGAGAGTCAGTGTCTGTGGAACTGTACCCCAGTGAGAGTCAGTGTCTGTGCAACTGCACCCCAGTGAGAGTCAGTGTCTGTGGAAATGTACCCCAGTGAGAGTCAGTGCCTGTGGAACTGTACCCCACTGAGAGTCAGTGTCTGTGGAATTGTACCCCAGTGGGAGTCAGTGTCTGTGGAACGCTAGCCCAGTGAGAGTCAGTGTCTGTGGAACTGTACCCCAGTGAGAGTCAGTGTCTGTGGAACTGCACCCCAGTGAGGGTCAGTGTCTGTGGAACTGTACCCCAGTGAGAGTCAGTGTCTGTGGAACTGTACCCCAGTGAGAGTCAGTGTCTGTGGAACTGTACCCCAGTGAGAGTCAGTGTCTGTGGAACTGTACCCCACTGAGAGTCAGTGTCTGTGGAACTGTACCCCAGTGTGAGTCAGTGTCTGTGGAACGCTAGCCCAGTGAGAGTCAGTGTCTGTGGAACTGTACCCCAGTGAGAGTCAGTGTCTGTGGAACTGTACCCCAGTGAGGGTCAGTGTTTGTGGAACTGTACCCCAATGAGAGGTAGTGTCTGTGGAACTGTACCCCAGTGAGAGTCAGTGTCTGTGGAACTGTACCCCAGTGAGAGTCAGTGTCTGTGGAACTGTACCCCAGTGAGAGTCACTGTCTGTGGAACTGTACCCCAGTGAGAGTCAGTGTCTGTGTAAATGTACCCCAGTGAGAGTCACTGTCTGTGGAACTGTACCCCAGTGAGAGTCAGTGCCTGTGGAACTGTACCCCAGTGAGAGTCAGTGCTTGTCGAACTGTACCCCACTGAGAGTCAGTGTCTGTGGAACTGTACCCCAGTGAGAGTCAGTGTCTGTGGGACTGTACCCCAGTGGGAGTCAGTGCTTGTCGAACTGTACCCCACTGAGTGTCAGTGTCTGTGGAACTGTACCCCAGTGAGAGTCAGTGTCTGTGGAACTGTACCCCAGTGGGAGTCAGTGCTTGTCGAACTGTACCCCACTGAGAGTCAGTGTCTTTGGAACTGTACCCCAGTGAGAGTCAGTGTCTGTGGAACTGTACCCCAGTGAGAGTCAGTGCCTGTGGAACTGTACCCCAGTGAGAGTCAGTGTCTGTGGAACTGTACCCCAGTGAGAGTCAGTGTCTGTGGAACTGTACCCCAGTGAGAGTCAGAGTCTGTGGAACTGTACCCCAGTGAGAGTCAGAGTCTGTGGAACTGTACCCCACTGAGAGTCAGTGTCTTTGGAACTGTACCCCAGTGAGAGTCAGTGTCTGTGGAACTGTACCCCAGTGAGAGTCAGAGTCTGTGGAACTGTACCCCAGTGAGAGTCAGAGTCTGTGGAACTGTACCCCAGTGAGAGTCAGTGTCTGTGGAACTTTACCCCAGTGAGAGTCAGAGTCTGTGGAACTGTACCCCACTGAGAGTCAGTGTCTGTGGAACTGTACCCCAGTGAGAGTCAGTATCTGGGGAACTGTACCCCAATGTGAGTCAGTATCTGGGGAACTGTACCCCAGTGAGCGTCAGTGTCTGTGGAACTGTACCCCAGTGAGAGTCAGTGTCTGTGGAACTGTACCCCAGTGAGAGTCAGTGTCTGTGGAACTGTACCCCACTGAGAGTCAGTGTCTGGAATTGTACCCCAGTGAGAGTCAGTGTCTGTGGAACTGTACCGCAGTGAGCGTCCGTGTCTGTGGAACTGTACCCCACTGAGAGTCAGTGTCTGTGGAACTGTACCCCAGTGAGAGTCAGTGTCTGTGGAACTGTATCCCAGTGAGCGTCCGTGTCTGTGGAACTGTACCCCAGTGAGCGTCAATATCTGTGGAAACCGTACCCCAGTGAGAGTCAGTGTCTGTGAAACACGACCCTCGTGAGTGTCAGTATCTCTGGAACTCTACCCTAGAGAGTGTCAGTATCTGTGGAACTCTACCCCAGTGAGAGTCAGTGTCTGTGGTACTGTAACCCATTGAGAGTCAGTTTCTGTGGAACTGTACCCCAATGAGAGTCAGTGTTTGTGGAACAGTACCCCAGTGAGAGTCAGTGTCTGCGGAACTGTACCCCTGTGAGAGTCAGTGTCTGTGGAACCCATACCCCAGTGCGAGTCAGTGTCTGTGGAACTGTACACCAATGAGAGTTACTGTCTGTGGAACTGCACCCCAGTGAGGGTCAGTGTCTGTGGAACTGTACACCAATGAGAGTCAGTGTCTGTGGAACCGTTCCCCGGTGAGATTCAGTGTTTATGGAAGTGTACCCCAGTGAGAGTCAGTTTATGTGGAACTGTACCCCAGTGAGAGTCAGTGTTTGTGGAACTGCACCCCAGTGAGAGTCACTGTTTGTGGAACTGTACCCCACTGAGAGACAGTGTCTGTGGAACTGTACCCCAGTGAGACTCAGTGCCTGTGGAACTGTACCCCAGTGAGAGTCAGTGTCTGTGGAACTGTACCCCAGTGAGATTCAGTGTCTGTGGAACTGTACCCCAGTGAGAGTCAGTGTCTGTGGAACAGTACCCCAGAGAGTGTCAGTGTCTGTGGAACTGTACCCCAGTGAGAGTCAGTGTCTGTGGAACAATACCCCAGTGAGCGTCAGTGTCTGCGGAACTGTACCCCAGTGAGAGTCAGTGTCTGTGGAACTGTACCGCAGTGAGAGTCAGTGTCTGTGGAACTGTACCCCAGTGAGAGTCAGTGTCTGTGGAACTGTACCCCAGTGAGAGGTAGTGTCTGTGGAACTGTACCCCAGTGAGTGTCAGTGTCTGTGGAACTGTACCCCAGTGAGAGTCAGTGTCTGTGGAAATGTACCCCACTGAGAGTCAGTGTCTGTGGAACTGTTCCCCAGTGAGAGTCAGTGTCTGTGGAACTGTTCCCCAGTGAGAGTCAGTGTCTGTGGAACTGTACCCCAGTGAGAGTCAGTGTCTGTGGAAATGTACCCCACTGAGAGTCAGTGCCTGTGGAACTGTTCCCCAGTGAGAGTCAGTGCCTGTGGAACTGTACCCCAGTGAGAGTCAGTGTCTGTGGCACTTTACCCCAGTGAGAGTCAGTGTCTGTGGAACTGTACCCCAGTGAGAGTCAGCGTCTGTGGAACTGTACTGCAGTGAGAGTCATTGTCTGTGGAACTGTACCCCAGTGAGAGTCAGTGCCTGTGGAACTGTACCCCAGTGAGAGTCAGTGTCTGTGGAACTGGACCCCAGCGAGATTCTGTGTCTGTGGAACTGTAACCCAGTGAGAGTCAGTGTCTGTGGAAATGTACCCCACTGAGAGTCAGTGCCTGTGGAACTGTTCCCCAGTGAGAGTCAGTGCCTGTGGAACTGTACCCCAGTGAGAGTCAGTGTCTGTGGCACTTTACCCCAGTGAGAGTCAGTGTCTGTGGAACTGTACTGCAGTGAGAGTCATTGTCTGTGGAACTGTACCCCACTGAGAGGCAGTGTCTGTGGAACTGTACCCCAGTGAGAGTCAGTGTCTGTGGAACTGGACCCCAGCGAGATTCTGTGTCTGTGGAACTGTAACCCAGTGAGAGTCAGTGTCTCTTGAACTGTACCCCAGTGAGAGTCAGTGTCTGTGGAACTGTACCCAGTGAGAGTCAGTGTCTGTAGAACTGTACCCCAGTGAGAGTCAGTGTCTGTGGAACTGTACCCCAGTGACTGTCAGTTTCTGTGGATCTGTAACCCAGTGAGCGTCAGCGTCGGTGGAACCCATACCCCAGTGAGAGTAGTGCCTGTGAATCTGTACCCCAGTGAGAGTCAGTGTCTGTGGAACTGTACCCCAGTGAGAGTCAGTGTCTGTGGAACTGTACCCCAGTGAGAGTCAGTGTCTCTGGAACTGTAGCCCAGTGAGAGTCAGTGTCTGTGGAACTGTACCCCAGTGAGAGTCAGTTTCTGTGGAACTGTACCCCAGTGAGAGTCAGTGTCTGTGGAACTGTACCCCACTGAGAGTCAGTGTCTGTGGAACTGTACCCCAGTGTGAGTCAGTGTCTGTGGAACGCTAGCCCAGTGAGAGTCAGTGTCTGTGGAACTGTACCCCAGTGAGAGTCAGTGTCTGTGGAACTGTACCCCAGTGAGGGTCAGTGTTTGTGGAACTGTACCCCAGTGAGAGGTAGTGTCTGTGGAACTGTACCCCAGTGAGAGTCAGTGTCTGTGGAACTGTACCCCAGTGAGAGTCAGTGTCTGTGGAACTGTACCCCAGTGAGAGTCACTGTCTGTGGAACTGTACCCCAGTGAGAGTCAGTGTCTGTGTAAATGTACCCCAGTGAGAGTCACTGTCTGTGGAACTGTACCCCAGTGAGAGTCAGTGCCTGTGGAACTGTACCCCAGTGAGAGTCAGTGCTTGTCGAACTGTACCCCACTGAGAGTCAGTGTCTGTGGAACTGTACCCCAGTGAGAGTCAGTGTCTGTGGGACTGTACCCCAGTGGGAGTCAGTGCTTGTCGAACTGTACCCCACTGAGTGTCAGTGTCTGTGGAACTGTACCCCAGTGAGAGTCAGTGTCTGTGGAACTGTACCCCAGTGGGAGTCAGTGCTTGTCGAACTGTACCCCACTGAGAGTCAGTGTCTTTGGAACTGTACCCCAGTGAGAGTCAGTGTCTGTGGAACTGTACCCCAGTGAGAGTCAGTGCCTGTGGAACTGTACCCCAGTGAGAGTCAGTGTCTGTGGAACTGTACCCCAGTGAGAGTCAGTGTCTGTGGAACTGTACCCCAGTGAGAGTCAGAGTCTGTGGAACTGTACCCCAGTGAGAGTCAGAGTCTGTGGAACTGTACCCCACTGAGAGTCAGTGTCTTTGGAACTGTACCCCAGTGAGAGTCAGTGTCTGTGGAACTGTACCCCAGTGAGAGTCAGAGTCTGTGGAACTGTACCCCAGTGAGAGTCAGAGTCTGTGGAACTGTACCCCAGTGAGAGTCAGTGTCTGTGGAACTTTACCCCAGTGAGAGTCAGAGTCTGTGGAACTGTACCCCACTGAGAGTCAGTGTCTGTGGAACTGTACCCCAGTGAGAGTCAGTATCTGGGGAACTGTACCCCAGTGTGAGTCAGTATCTGGGGAACTGTACCCCAGTGAGCGTCAGTGTCTGTGGAACTGTACCCCAGTGAGAGTCAGTGTCTGTGGAACTGTACCCCAGTGAGAGTCAGTGTCTGTGGAACTGTACCCCACTGAGAGTCAGTGTCTGGAATTGTACCCCAGTGAGAGTCAGTGTCTGTGGAACTGTACCGCAGTGAGCGTCCGTGTCTGTGGAACTGTACCCCACTGAGAGTCAGTGTCTGTGGAACTGTACCCCAGTGAGAGTCAGTGTCTGTGGAACTGTATCCCAGTGAGCGTCCGTGTCTGTGGAACTGTACCCCAGTGAGAGTCAATATCTGTGGAAACCGTACCCCAGTGAGAGTCAGTGTCTGTGAAACACGACCCTAGTGAGTGTCAGTATCTCTGGAACTCTACCCTAGAGAGTTTCAGTATCTGTGGAACTCTACCCCAGTGAGAGTCAGTGTCTGTGGTACTGTAACCCATTGAGAGTCAGTTTCTGTGGAACTGTACCCCAATGAGAGTCAGTGTTTGTGGAACAGTACCCCAGTGAGAGTCAGTGTCTGCGGAACTGTACCCCTGTGAGAGTCAGTGTCTGTGGAACCCATACCCCAGTGCGAGTCAGTGTCTGTGGAACTGTACACCAATGAGAGTTACTGTCTGTGGAACTGCACCCCAGTGAGGGTCAGTGTCTGTGGAACTGTACACCAATGAGAGTCAGTGTCTGTGGAACCGTTCCCCGGTGAGATTCAGTGTTTATGGAAGTGTACCCCAGTGAGAGTCAGTTTATGTGGAACTGTACCCCAGTGAGAGTCAGTGTTTGTGGAACTGCACCCCAGTGAGAGTCACTGTTTGTGGAACTGTACCCCACTGAGAGACAGTGTCTGTGGAACTGTACCCCAGTGAGACTCAGTGCCTGTGGAACTGTACCCCAGTGAGAGTCAGTGTCTGTGGAACTGTACCCCAGTGAGATTCAGTGTCTGTGGAACTGTACCCCAGTGAGAGTCAGTGTCTGTGGAACAGTACCCCAGAGAGTGTCAGTGTCTGTGGAACTGTACCCCAGTGAGAGTCAGTGTCTGTGGAACAATACCCCAGTG
This sequence comes from Somniosus microcephalus, assembly GCF_052327205.1. Classification (NCBI taxonomy): domain Eukaryota; kingdom Metazoa; phylum Chordata; class Chondrichthyes; order Squaliformes; family Somniosidae; genus Somniosus; species Somniosus microcephalus. The sequence goes on from NC_141009.1 coordinate 70,817,619, forward strand.
AGAGTCAGTGTCTGTGGAACTGTACCCCAGTGAGAGTCAGTGTCTGTGGAACTGTACCGCAGTGAGAGTCAGTGTCTGTGGAACTGTACCCCAGTGAGAGTCACTGTCTGTGAAACAGTACCCCAGTGAGAGTAAGAGTCTGTAGAACTGTACCTCAGTGAGCGTCAGTGTCTGTGTAAATGTACCCCAGTGAGCGTCAGTGTCTGTGGAACTGTACCCCAGTGAGAGGTAGTGTCTGTGGAACTGTACCCCAGTGAGAGTCAGTGTCTGTGGAACTGTACCCCAGTGAGAGTCAGTGTCTGTGGAAATGTACCCCACTGAGAGTCAGTGTCTGTGGAACTGTTCCCCAGTGAGAGTCAGTGTCTGTGGAACTGTTCCCCAGTGAGAGTCAGTGTCTGTGGAACTGTACCCCAGTGAGAGTCAGTGTCTGTGGAAATGTACCCCACTGAGAGTCAGTGCCTGTGGAACTGTTCCCCAGTGAGAGTCAGTGCCTGTGGAACTGTACCCCAGTGAGAGTCAGTGTCTGTGGCACTTTACCCCAGTGAGAGTCAGTGTCTGTGGAACTGTACCCCAGTGAGAGTCAGCGTCTGTGGAACTGTACTGCAGTGAGAGTCATTGTCTGTGGAACTGTACCCCAGTGAGAGTCAGTGTCTGTGGAACTGTACCCCAGTGAGAGTCAGTGTCTGTGGAACTGTACCCCAGTGAGAGTCAGTGCCTGTGGAACTGTACCCCAGTGAGAGTCAGTGCCTGTGGAACTGTACCCCAGTGAGAGTCAGTGTCTGTGGCACTTTACCCCAGTGAGAGTCAGTGTCTGTGGAACTGTACCCCAGTGAGAGTCATTGTCTGTGGAACTGTACCCCACTGAGAGGCAGTGTCTGTGGAACTGTACCCCAGTGAGAGTCAGTGTCTGTGGAACTGGACCCCAGCGAGATTCTGTGTCTGTGGAACTGTAACCCAGTGAGAGTCAGTGTCTGTGGAAATGTACCCCACTGAGAGTCAGTGCCTGTGGAACTGTTCCCCAGTGAGAGTCAGTGCCTGTGGAACTGTACCCCAGTGAGAGTCAGTGTCTGTGGCACTTTACCCCAGTGAGAGTCAGTGTCTGTGGAACTGTACTGCAGTGAGAGTCATTGTCTGTGGAACTGTACCCCAGTGAGAGGCAGTGTCTGTGGAACTGTACCCCAGTGAGAGTCAGTGTCTGTGGAACTGGACCCCAGCGAGATTCTGTGTCTGTGGAACTGTAACCCAGTGAGAGTCAGTGTCTCTTGAACTGTACCCCAGTGAGAGTCAGTGTCTGTGGAACTGTACCCAGTGAGAGTCAGTGTCTGTAGAACTGTACCCCAGTGAGAGTCAGTGTCTGTGGAACTGTACCCCAGTGACTGTCAGTTTCTGTGGATCTGTAACCCAGTGAGCGTCAGCGTCGGTGGAACCCATACCCCAGTGAGAGTAGTGCCTGTGAAACTGTACCCCAGTGAGAGTCAGTGTCTGTGGAACTGTACCCCAGTGAGAGTCAGTGTCTGTGGAACTGTACCCCAGTGAGAGTCAGTGTCTCTGGAACTGTAGCCCAGTGAGAGTCAGTGTCTGTGGAACTGTACCCCAGTGAGAGTCAGTTTCTGTGGAACTGTACCCCAGTGAGAGTCAGCGTCTGTGGAACTGTACCCCAGTGAGAGTCAGTGTCTGTGGAACTGTACCCCAGTGAGAGTCAGTGTCTGTGGAACTGTACCCCAGTGAGAGTCAGCGTCTGTGGAACTGTACCCCAGTGAGAGTCAGCGTCTGTGGAACTGTACCCCAGTGAGCGTCAGTGTCAGTGGAACAGTACCCCACTGAGAGTCAGTGTCTGTGGAACGGTACCACAGTGAGAGTCAGCGTCTGATGAACTGTACCCCAGTGAGAGTCAGTGTCTAAGGAACTGTACCCCAGTGAGAGTCAGCGTCTGTGGAACTGTCCCCCAGTGAGAGTCATTGTCTGTGGAACTGTACCCCAGTGAGAGTCAGTGTCTGTGGAACTGTACCCCAGTGAGAGTCAGTGTCTGTGAAACTGTACCCCAGTGAGTGTAAGTGGCTGTGGAATGGTACCCCAGTGAGCGTCAGTGTCTGCGGAACTGCACCCCATTGAGAGCCAGTGTCTGTGGAACTGTACCCCAGTGAGAGTCAGTGTCAATGGAACTGTACTCCAGTGAGAGTAAGTGTCTGTGGAACTGTACCCCAGTGAGAGTCAGTGTCTGTGGAACTGTACCCCAGTGAGAGTCAGTGTCTGTGGAACAGTACCCCAGAGAGTGTCAGTGTCTGTGGAACTGTACCCCAGAGAGAGTCAGTGTATGTGGAACTGTACCCCAGTGAGAGTCAGTGTCTGTGAAACAGTACCCCAGTGAGAGTAAGAGTCTGTAGAACTGTACCTCAGTGAGAGTCAGTGTCTGTGGAACTGGACCCCAGCGAGATTCTGTGTCTGTGGAACTGTACCCCAGTGAGTGTCAGCGTCTGTGGAACCCGTACCCCAGTGAGTAGTGCCTGTGAAACTGTACCCCAGTGAACATTTTTGTCTGTGGAACTGTACCCCAGTGAGAGTTACTGTCTGTGGAACTGTAGCCCAGTGAGAGTCAGTGTCTGTGGAACGGTACCCCAGTGAGAGTCAGCGTCTGAGCAACTGTACCCCAGTGAGAGTCAGTGTCTAAGGAACTGTACCCCAGTGAGAGTCAGCGTCTGTGGAACTGTTCCCCATTGAGAGTCAGTGTCTGTGGAACTGTATCCCAGTGAGAGTCAGTGTCTGAGGAACTGTACCCCAGTGAGAGTCAGTGTCTTGTGGAACTGTACCCCAGTGAGAGTCAGTGTCTGTGGAACTGTACCCCATTGAGAGTCAGTGTCTGTGGAACTGTACCCCAGTCAGAGACAGTGTCTGTGGAACTGTACCCCAGTGAGAGTCAGCGTCTGTGGAACTGTACCCCAGTGAGAGTCAGTGTCTGTGGAAATGTACCCCACTGAGAGTCAGTGTCTGTGGAACTGTACCCCAGTGAGAGTCAGCGTCTGTGGAACTGTACCCCAGTGAGAGTCAGTGTCTGTGGAACTGTACCCCAGTGAGAGTCAGTGTCTGTGGAACGGTACCCCAGTGAGAGTCAGCGTCTGAGGAACTGTACCCCAGTGAGAGTCAGTGTCTCAGGAACTGTACCCCAGTGAGAGTCAGCATCTGTGGAACTGTACCCCAGTGAGAGTCATTGTCTGTGGAACTGTACCCCACTGAGAGTCAGTGTCTGTGGAACTGTACCCCAGTGAGCGTCAGTGTCACTGGAAAAGTACCCCACTGAGAGTCAGTGTCTGTGGAACGGTACCCCAGTGAGAGTCAGCGTCTGAGGAACTGTACCCCAGTGAGAGTCAGTGTCTAAGGAACTGTACCCCAGTGAGAGTCAGTGTCTGTGGAACTGTACCCCAGTGAGAGTCAGTGTCTGTGAAACTGTACCCCAGTGAGAGTCAGTGTCTGTGGAATGGTACCGCAGTGAGCGTCAGTGTCTGTGGAACTGTACCGCAGTGAGAGTCAGCGTCTGTGGAACTGTACCCCAGTGAGAGTCAGTGTCTGTGGAAATGTACCCCACTGAGAGTCAGTGTCTGTGGAACTGTACCCCAGTGAGAGTCAGCGTCTGTGGAACTGTACCCCAGTGAGCATCAGTGTCTGTGGAAATGTACCCCAGTGAGCATCAGTGTCTGTGTAACTGTACACCAGTGAGACTCAGTGCCTGTGGAACGGTACCCCAGTGAGTGTCAGCGTCTGAGGAACTGTACCCGAGTGAGCGTCAGTGTCTGTGGAACTGTACCCCAGTGAGAGTCAGCTTCTGTGGAACTGTACCCCAGTGAGAGTCAGCGTCTGTGGAACTGTACCCCAGTGAGATTCATTGTCAGTGTAACTGTACCCCAGTGAGAGTCAGTGTCTGTGGAACAGTACCCCAGAGAGTGTCAGTGTCAGTGGAACTGTACCCCAGTGAGAGTCAGTGTCTGTGGAACTGTACCCCAGTGAGAGTCACTGTCTGTGGAACTGTACCCCAGTGAGAGTCAGTGTTTGTGGAAATGTACCCCACTGAGAGTCAGCGTCTATGGAACTGTACCCCAGTGAGAGTCAGCGTCTGTGGACCTGTACCCCAGTGAGAGTCAGCGTCTGAGGAACTGTACCCCAGTAAGAGTCAGCGTCTGTGGAACTGTACCCCAGTGAGAGTCATTGTCTGTGGAACTGTACCCCATTGAGAGTCAGTGTCTATGGAACTGTACCCCAGTGAGCGTCAGTGTCAGTGGAAAAGTACCCCACTGAGAGTCTGTGTCTGTGGAACTGTATCCGAGTGAGAGTAAGTGTCTGTGGAACTGTACCCCAGTGAGAGTCAGTGTCTGTGGAATGGTACCGCAGTGAGCGTCAGTGTCTGTGGAACTGCACCCCATTGAGAGCCAGTGTCTGTGGAACTGTACCCCAGTGAGAGTCAGTGCCTGTGGAACTGTATACGAGTGAGAGTAAGTGTCTGTGGAACTGTACCCCAGTGAGAGTCAGTGTCTGTGGAAATGTACCCCACTGAGAGTCAGTGCCTGTGGAACTGTTCCCCAGTGAGAGTCAGTGCCTGTGGAACTGTACCCCAGTGAGAGTCAGTGTCTGTGGCACTTTACCCCAGTGAGAGTCAGTGTCTGTGGAACTGTACTGCAGTGAGAGTCATTGTCTGTGGAACTGTACCCCAGTGAGAGGCAGTGTCTGTGGAACTGTACCCCAGTGAGAGTCAGTGTCTGTGGAACTGGACCCCAGCGAGATTCTGTGTCTGTGGAACTGTAACCCAGTGAGAGTCAGTGTCTCTTGAACTGTACCCCAGTGAGAGTCAGTGTCTGTGGAACTGTACCCAGTGAGAGTCAGTGTCTGTAGAACTGTACCCCAGTGAGAGTCAGTGTCTGTGGAACTGTACCCCAGTGACTGTCAGTTTCTGTGGATCTGTAACCCAGTGAGCGTCAGCGTCGGTGGAACCCATACCCCAGTGAGAGTAGTGCCTGTGAAACTGTACCCCAGTGAGAGTCAGTGTCTGTGGAACTGTACCCCAGTGAGAGTCAGTGTCTGTGGAACTGTACCCCAGTGAGAGTCAGTGTCTCTGGAACTGTAGCCCAGTGAGAGTCAGTGTCTGTGGAACTGTACCCCAGTGAGAGTCAGTTTCTGTGGAACTGTACCCCAGTGAGAGTCAGCGTCTGTGGAACTGTACCCCAGTGAGAGTCAGTGTCTGTGGAACTGTACCCCAGTGAGAGTCAGTGTCTGTGGAACTGTACCCCAGTGAGAGTCAGCGTCTGTGGAACTGTACCCCAGTGAGAGTCAGCGTCTGTGGAACTGTACCCCAGTGAGCGTCAGTGTCAGTGGAACAGTACCCCACTGAGAGTCAGTGTCTGTGGAACGGTACCACAGTGAGAGTCAGCGTCTGATGAACTGTACCCCAGTGAGAGTCAGTGTCTAAGGAACTGTACCCCAGTGAGAGTCAGCGTCTGTGGAACTGTCCCCCAGTGAGAGTCATTGTCTGTGGAACTGTACCCCAGTGAGAGTCAGTGTCTGTGGAACTGTACCCCAGTGAGAGTCAGTGTCTGTGAAACTGTACCCCAGTGAGTGTAAGTGGCTGTGGAATGGTACCCCAGTGAGCGTCAGTGTCTGCGGAACTGCACCCCATTGAGAGCCAGTGTCTGTGGAACTGTACCCCAGTGAGAGTCAGTGTCAATGGAACTGTACTCCAGTGAGAGTAAGTGTCTGTGGAACTGTACCCCAGTGAGAGTCAGTGTCTGTGGAACTGTACCCCAGTGAGAGTCAGTGTCTGTGGAACAGTACCCCAGAGAGTGTCAGTGTCTGTGGAACTGTACCCCAGAGAGAGTCAGTGTATGTGGAACTGTACCCCAGTGAGAGTCAGTGTCTGTGAAACAGTACCCCAGTGAGAGTAAGAGTCTGTAGAACTGTACCTCAGTGAGAGTCAGTGTCTGTGGAACTGGACCCCAGCGAGATTCTGTGTCTGTGGAACTGTACCCCAGTGAGTGTCAGCGTCTGTGGAACCCGTACCCCAGTGAGTAGTGCCTGTGAAACTGTACCCCAGTGAACATTTTTGTCTGTGGAACTGTACCCCAGTGAGAGTTACTGTCTGTGGAACTGTAGCCCAGTGAGAGTCAGTGTCTGTGGAACGGTACCCCAGTGAGAGTCAGCGTCTGAGCAACTGTACCCCAGTGAGAGTCAGTGTCTAAGGAACTGTACCCCAGTGAGAGTCAGCGTCTGTGGAACTGTTCCCCATTGAGAGTCAGTGTCTGTGGAACTGTATCCCAGTGAGAGTCAGTGTCTGAGGAACTGTACCCCAGTGAGAGTCAGTGTCTTGTGGAACTGTACCCCAGTGAGAGTCAGTGTCTGTGGAACTGTACCCCATTGAGAGTCAGTGTCTGTGGAACTGTACCCCAGTCAGAGACAGTGTCTGTGGAACTGTACCCCAGTGAGAGTCAGCGTCTGTGGAACTGTACCCCAGTGAGAGTCAGTGTCTGTGGAAATGTACCCCACTGAGAGTCAGTGTCTGTGGAACTGTACCCCAGTGAGAGTCAGCGTCTGTGGAACTGTACCCCAGTGAGAGTCAGTGTCTGTGGAACTGTACCCCAGTGAGAGTCAGTGTCTGTGGAACGGTACCCCAGTGAGAGTCAGCGTCTGAGGAACTGTACCCCAGTGAGAGTCAGTGTCTCAGGAACTGTACCCCAGTGAGAGTCAGCATCTGTGGAACTGTACCCCAGTGAGAGTCATTGTCTGTGGAACTGTACCCCACTGAGAGTCAGTGTCTGTGGAACTGTACCCCAGTGAGCGTCAGTGTCACTGGAAAAGTACCCCACTGAGAGTCAGTGTCTGTGGAACGGTACCCCAGTGAGAGTCAGCGTCTGAGGAACTGTACCCCAGTGAGAGTCAGTGTCTAAGGAACTGTACCCCAGTGAGAGTCAGTGTCTGTGGAACTGTACCCCAGTGAGAGTCAGTGTCTGTGAAACTGTACCCCAGTGAGAGTCAGTGTCTGTGGAATGGTACCGCAGTGAGCGTCAGTGTCTGTGGAACTGTACCGCAGTGAGAGTCAGCGTCTGTGGAACTGTACCCCAGTGAGAGTCAGTGTCTGTGGAAATGTACCCCACTGAGAGTCAGTGTCTGTGGAACTGTACCCCAGTGAGAGTCAGCGTCTGTGGAACTGTACCCCAGTGAGCATCAGTGTCTGTGGAAATGTACCCCAGTGAGCATCAGTGTCTGTGTAACTGTACACCAGTGAGACTCAGTGCCTGTGGAACGGTACCCCAGTGAGTGTCAGCGTCTGAGGAACTGTACCCGAGTGAGCGTCAGTGTCTGTGGAACTGTACCCCAGTGAGAGTCAGCTTCTGTGGAACTGTACCCCAGTGAGAGTCAGCGTCTGTGGAACTGTACCCCAGTGAGATTCATTGTCAGTGTAACTGTACCCCAGTGAGAGTCAGTGTCTGTGGAACAGTACCCCAGAGAGTGTCAGTGTCAGTGGAACTGTACCCCAGTGAGAGTCAGTGTCTGTGGAACTGTACCCCAGTGAGAGTCACTGTCTGTGGAACTGTACCCCAGTGAGAGTCAGTGTTTGTGGAAATGTACCCCACTGAGAGTCAGCGTCTATGGAACTGTACCCCAGTGAGAGTCAGCGTCTGTGGACCTGTACCCCAGTGAGAGTCAGCGTCTGAGGAACTGTACCCCAGTAAGAGTCAGCGTCTGTGGAACTGTACCCCAGTGAGAGTCATTGTCTGTGGAACTGTACCCCATTGAGAGTCAGTGTCTATGGAACTGTACCCCAGTGAGCGTCAGTGTCAGTGGAAAAGTACCCCACTGAGAGTCTGTGTCTGTGGAACTGTATCCGAGTGAGAGTAAGTGTCTGTGGAACTGTACCCCAGTGAGAGTCAGTGTCTGTGGAATGGTACCGCAGTGAGCGTCAGTGTCTGTGGAACTGCACCCCATTGAGAGCCAGTGTCTGTGGAACTGTACCCCAGTGAGAGTCAGTGCCTGTGGAACTGTATACGAGTGAGAGTAAGTGTCTGTGGAACTGTACCCCAGTGAGAGTCAGTGTCTGTGGAACTGTAGCCCAGTGAGAGTCAGTGTCTGTGGAACTGTCCCCCAGTGAGAGTCAGTGTCAGTGGAACTGTACCCCCGTGAGAGTCAGTGTCTGTGGAACTGTACCCCAGTGAGAGTCAGTGTCAGTGGAACTGTACCCCAGTGAGAGTCAGTGTCTGTGGAACTGTACCCCAGTGAGAGTCAGTGTCTGTGGAACTGTACCCCAGTGAGAGTCAGTGTCTGTGGAACTGTACCCCACTGAGAGTCAGTGTCTGTGGAACTGCACCCCAGTGAGTGTCAGCGTCTGAGGAACTGTACCCCAGTGAGAGTCGGTGTCTGTGGAACTGTACTCCAGTGAGAGTCAGTGTCTGTGGAACTGTACCCCAGTGAGAGTCAGCGTCTGAGGAACTGTACCCCAGTGAGATTCAGTGTCTGTGAAACTCTACCCCATTGAGAATCAGTGTCGGTGGAACTGTACAGCAGTGAGAGTCAGTGTCTGTAGAAATGTAGCCCATTGAGAGTCAGTGTCGGTGGAACTGTACCCCAGTGAGCGTCAGTGTCTGTGGAACAGTACCCCAGTGAGAGTCAGCTTCTGAGGAACTGTACCCCAGTGAGAGTCAGTGTCTGTGGAACTGTACCCCAGTGAGCGTCAGTGTCTGTGGAACTGTACCCCAGTGAGCATCAGTGTCTGTGGAACTGTACCCCAGTGAGAGTCAGTGTCTGTGGAACTGCACCCCAGTGAGCATCAGTGTCTGTGGAACTGTACCCCAGTGACATTCATTGTCTGTGGAACTGTACCCCACTGAGAGTCAGTGTCTGTGGAACTGTACCCCAGTGACAGTCATTGTCTGTGGAACTGTGCCCCAGTGAGAGTCAGTGTCTGTGAAACTGTACCCCAGTGAGAGTCAGTGTCTGTGGAACTGTACCCCAGTGAGAGTCAGAATCTGTAGAACAGTACCCCAGTGAGCGTCAGTGTCTGTGGAACTGTACCCCATTGAGAGTCAGTGTCTGTGGAACTGTACCCCAGTGAGCGTCAGTGTCTACGGAACTGTACCCCATTCAGAGTCAGTGTCTTTGGAACAGTACCCCAGTGAGAGTCAGAGTCTGTACAACTGTACCCCAGTGAGAGTCAGCGTCTGTGGAACTTTACCCAGTAAGAGTCAGTGTCTGTGGAACTGTACCCCAGTGACAGTCAGTGCCTGTGGAACTGTTCCCCAGTGAGAGTCAGTGTCTGTGGAACTGTACCCCAGTGAGAGTCAGTGTCTGTGGAACTGCACCCCAGTGAGAGTCAGTGTCTGTGGAACTGTACCCCAGTGAGAGTCAGTGCCTGTGGAACTGTTCCCCAGTGAGAGTCAGTGTCTGTTGAACTGTTCCCCAGTGAGAGTCAGTGCCTGTGGAACTGTAACCCAGTGAGAGTCAGTGTCTGTGGAACTGTACCGCAGTGAGAGTCAGTGTCTGTGGAACTGTACCCCAGTGAGAGTCAGTGTCTGTGGAACTGTAACCCAGTGAGCGTCAGCGTCTGTGGAACCCATACCCCAGTGAGAGTAGTTCCTGTGAAACTGTACCCCAGTGAGCATTTTTGTCTGTGGAACTCTACCCCAGTGAGAGTTACTGTCTGTGGAACTGTACCCCAATGAGAGTCAGTGTCTGTTGAACTGTACCCCAGTGAGAGTCAGTGTCTGTGGAACTGTACCCCAGTGAGAATCAGCGTCTGTGCAACTGTACCCCAGTGAGAGACAGTGTCTGAGGAACTGTACCCCAGTGAGAGTCAGTGTCTGTGGAACTGTACCCCAGTGAGAGTCAGTGTCTGTGGAACTGTACCCCATTGAGAGTCAGTGTCTGTGGAACTGTACCCCAGTGAGAGTCAGCGTCTGTGGAACTGTACCCCATTGAGTCAGTGTCTGTGGAACTGTACCCCAGTGAGAGTCAGTGTCTCTGGAACTGTAGCCCTGTGAGAGTCAGTGTCTGTGGAACTGTACCCCAGTGAGAGTCAGTTTCTGTGGAACTGTACCCCAGTGAGAGTCAGCGTCTGTGGAACTGTACCCCAGTGAGAGTCAGTGTCTGTGGAACTGTACCCCAGTGAGAGTCAGTGTCTGTGGAACTGTACCCCAGTGAGAGTCAGTGCCTGTGGAACTGTGCCCCAGTGAGAGTCAGCGTCTGTGGAACTGTTCCCCAGTGAGAGTCAGTGTCTGTGGAAATGTACCCCAGTGAGAGTCATTGTCTGTGGAACTGTACCCCACTGGGAGTCAGTGTCTGTGGAACTGTACCCCAGTGAGCGTCAGTGTCACTGGAAAAGTACCCCACTGAGAGTCAGTGTCTGTGGAACGGTACCCCAGTGAGAGTCAGCGTCTGAGGAACTGTACCCCAGTGAGAGTCAGTGTCTAAGGAACTGTACCCCAGTGAGAGTCAGCGGCTGTGGAACTGTATCCGAGTGAGAGTAAGTGTCTGTGGAACTGTACCCCAGTGAGAGTCAGTGTCTGTGAAACTGTACCCCAGTGAGAGACAGTGTCTGTGGAATGGTACCCCAGTGAGCGTCAGTGTCTGTGGAACTGCACCCCAGTGAGAGCCAGTGCCTGTGGAACTGTACCCCAGTGACAGTCATTGTCTGTGGAACTGTGCCCCAGTGAGAGTCAGTGTCTGTGAAACTGTACCCCAGTGAGAGTCAGTGTCTGTGGAACTCTACCCCAGTGAGAGTCAGAATCTGTAGAACTGTACCCCAGTGAGCGTCAGTGTCTGTGTAAATGTACAGCAGTGAGAGTCAGTGTCTGTGGAACTGTACCCCATTGAGAGTCAGTGTCTGTGGAACTGTACCCCAGTGAGCGTCAGTGTCTGCGGAACTGTACCCCATTCAGAGTCAGTGTCTGTGGAACTGCACCCCAGTGAGAATCAGTGCCTGTGGAACTGTACCCCTTTGAGAGTCAGTGTCTGCGGAGCTGTACCCCAGTGAGCATCAGTGTCTGTGGAACTGTGCAACAATGAACGTTGTTGCGTGTGGAACTGTACCCCAGTGAGAGTTAATGTCTGTGGAACTGTACCCCAGTGAAAGTCAGTGTCAGTGGAACTGTAACCCCGGTGAGAGTCAGTGTCTGTTGAACTGTACCCCGGTGAGAGTCAGTGTCTAAGGAACTGTACCCCAGTGAGAGTCAGTGTCTATGGAACTGTACCCCAGTGAGAGTCAGTGTCTGTGGAACTGTACCCCAGTGAGAGTCAGTGTCTGTGGAACTGTACCCCAGTGAGAGTCAGCGTCTGTGGAACTGTACCCCAGTGAGAGTCAGTGTCTGTGGAAATGTACCCCACTGAGAGTCAGTGTCTGTGGAACTGTACCCCAGTGAGAGTCAGTGTCTGTGGAACTGTACCCCAGTGAGAGTCAATGTCTCTGGAACTGTAGCCCAGTGAGAGTCAGTGTCTGTGGAACGGTACCCCAGTGAGAGTCAGCGTCTGAGGAACTGTACCCCAGTGAGAGTCAGTGTCTAAGGAACTGTACCCCAGTGAGAGTCAGCGTCTGTGGAACTGTTCCCCATTGAGAGTCAGTGTCTGTGGAACTGTATCCCAGTGAGCGTCAGTGTCTGTGGAACTGCACACCATTGAGAGTCAGTGTCTGTGGAACTGTACCCCAGTGAGAGTCAGTGCCTGTGGAACTGTTCCCCATTGAGAGTCAGTGTCTGTGGAACTGTACCCCAGTGAGCATCAGTGTCTGTGGAACTGTACCCCAGTGAGCATCAGTGTCTGTGTAACTGTACACCAGTGAGACTCAGTGCCTGTGGAACGGTACCCCAGTGAGTGTCAGCGTCTGAGGAACTGTACCCGAGTGAGCGTCAGTGTCTGTGGAACTGTACCCCAGTGAGAGTCAGCGTCTGTGGAACTGTACCCCAGTGAGAGTCAGCGTCTGTGGAACTGTACCCCAGTGAGATTCATTGTCTGTGTAACTGTACCCCAGTGAGAGTCAGTGTCTGTGGAACAGTACCCCAGAGAGTGTCAGTGTCAGTGGAACTGTACCCCAGTGAGAGTCAGTGTCTGTGGAACTGTACCCCAGTGAGAGTCAGTGTCTGTGGAACTTTACCCCAGTGAGAGTCAGCGTCTGAGGAACTGTACCCCAGTAAGAGTCAGTGTCTGTGGAAAAGTACCCCACTGAGAATCTGTGTCTGTGGAACTGTACCCCAGTGAGCGTCAATGTCAGTGGAACTGTACCCCAGTGAGAGTCAGTGTCTGTGGAACTGTACCCCAGTGAGAGTCAGTGTCTGTGAAACTGTACCCCAGTGAGAGTCAGTGTCTGTGGAACTGCACCCCATTGAGAGCCAGTGTCTGTGGAACTATACCCCAGTGAGAGTCAGTGCCTGTGGAACTGTATACGAGTGAGAGTAAGTGTCTGTGGAACTGTACCCCAGTGAGAGTCAGTGTCTGTGGAACTGTACCCCAGTGAGAGTCAGTGTCTGTGGAACTGTCCCCCAGTGAGAGTCAGTGTCAGTGGAACTGTACCCCAGTGAGAGTCAGTGTCTGTGGAACTGTACCCCAGTGAGAGTCAGTGTCAGTGGAACTGTACCCCAGTGAGAGTCAGTGTCTGTGGAACTGTACCCCAGTGAGAGTCAGTGTCAGTGGAACTGTACCCCACTGAGAGTCAGTGTCTGTGGAACTGCACCCCAGTGAGAGTCAGCGTCTGAGGAACTGTACCCCAGTGAGAGTCGGTGTCTGTGGAACTGTACCCCAGTGAGATTCAGTGTCTGTGAAACTCTACCCCAGTGAGATTCAGTGTCTGTGGAAATGGACCCCATTGAGAATCAGTGTCGGTGGAACTGTACCCCAGTGAGCGTCAGTGTCTGTGGAACAGTACCCCAGTGAGAGTCAGCTTCTGAGGAACTGTACCCCAGTGAGAGTCAGTGTCTGTGGAACTGTACCCCAGTGAGCGTCAGTGTCTGTGGAACTGTACCCCAGTGAGCATCAGTGTCTGTGGAACTGTACCCCAGTGAGCGTCAGTGTCTGTGGAACTGTACCCCAGTGAGCATCAGTGTCTGTGGAACTGTACCCCAGTGACATTCATTGTCTGTGGAACTGTACCCCACTGAGAGTCAGTGTCCGTGGAACTGTACCCCAGTGACAGTCATTGTCTGTGGAACTGTGCCCCAGTGAGAGTCAGTGTCTGTGAAACTGTACCCCAGTGAGAGTCAGTGCCTGTGGAACTGTACCCCAGTGAGAGTCAGAATCTGTAGAACTGTACCCCAGTGAGCGTCAGTGTCTGTGTAACTGTACAGCAGTGAGAGTCAGTGTCTGTGGAACTGTACCCCATTGAGAGTCAGTGTCTGTGGAACTGTACCCCAGTGAGCGTCAGTGTCTGCGGAACTGTACCCCATTCAGAGTCAGTGTCTTTGGAACAGTACCCCAGTGAGAGTCAGAGTCTGTACAACTGTACCCCAGTGAGAGTCAGTGTCTGTCGAACTGTACCCCGGGAAGAGTCAGCGTCTGTGGAACTTTACCCAGTAAGAGTCAGTGTCTGTGGAACTGTACCCCAGTGACAGTCAGTGCCTGTGGAACTGTTCCCCAGTGAGAGTCAGTGTCTGTGGAACTGTACCCCAGTGAGAGTCAGTGTCTGTGGAACTGCACCCCAGTGATAGTCAGTGTCTGTGGAACTGTACCCCAGTGAGAGTCAGTGCCTGTGGAACTGTTCCCCAGTGAGAGTCAGTGTCTGTTGAACTGTTCCCCAGTGAGAGTCAGTGCCTGTGGAACTGTAACCCAGTGAGAGTCAGTGTCTGTGGAACTGTACCGCAGTGAGAATCAGTGTCTGTGGAACTGTACCCCAGTGAGAGTCAGTGTCTGTGGAACTGGACCCCAGCGAGATTCTGTGTCTGTGGGAATGTAACCCAGTGAGAGTCAGTGTCTCTGGAACTGTACCCCAGTGAGAGTCAGTGTCTGTGGAACTGGACCCCAGCGAGATTCTGTGTCTGTGGGAATGTAACCCAGTGAGAGTCAGTGTCTGTAGAACTGTACCCCAGTGACTGTCAGTTTCTGTGCAACTGTAACCCAGTGAGAGTCAGTGTCTGTTGAACTGTACCCCAGTGACTGTCAGTTTCTGTGGAACTGTAACCCATTGAGAGTCAGTGTCTGTTGAACTGTACCCCGGTGAGAGTCAGTGTCTATGGAACTGTACCCCAGTGACTGTCAGTTTCTGTGGAACTGTAACCCAGTGAGCGTCAGCGTCTGTGGAACCCATACCCCAGTGAGAGTAGTGCCTGTGAAACTGTACCCCAGTGAGCATTTTTGTCTGTGGAACTCTACCCCAGTGAGAGTTGCTGTCTGTGGAACTGTACCCCAATGAGAGTCAGTGTCTGTTGAACTGTACCCCAGTGAGAGTCAGTGTCGGTGGAACTGTACCCCAGTGAGAATCAGCGTCTGTGCAACTGTACCCCAGTGAGAGCCAGTGTCTGAGGAACTGTACCCCAGTGAGAGTCAGTGTCTGTGGAACTGTACCCCAGTGAGAGTCAGTGTCTGTGGAACTGTACCCCATTGAGAGTCAGTGTCTGTGGAACTGTACCCCAGTGAGAGTCAGCGTCTGTGGAACTGTACCCCATTGAGTCAGTGTCTGTGGAACTGTACCCCAGTGAGAGTCAGTGTCTCTGGAACTGTAGCCCTGTGAGAGTCAGTGTCTGTGGAACTGTACTCCAGTGAGAGTCAGTTTCTGTGGAACTGTACCCCAGTGAGAGTCAGCGTCTGTGGAACTGTACCCCAGTGAGAGTCAGTGTCTGTGGAACTGTACCCCAGTGAGAGTCAGTGTCTGTGGAACTGTGCCCCAGTGAGAGTCAGCGTCTGTGGAACTGTACCCCAGTGAGAGTCAGTGTCTGTGGAAATGTACCCCAGTGTGAGTCATTGTCTGTGGAACTGTACCCCACTGAGAGTCAGTGTCTGTGGAACTGTACCCCAGTGAGCATCAGTGTCACTGGAAAAGTACCCCACTGAGAGTCAGTGTCTGTGGAACGGTACCCCAGTGAGAGTCAGCGTCTGAGGAACTGTACCCCAGTGAGAGTCAGTGTCTAAGGAACTGTACCCCAGTGAGAGTCAGCGGCTGTGGAACTGTATCCGAGTGAGAGTAAGTGTCTGTGGAACTGTACCCCAGTGAGAGTCAGTGTCTGTGAAACTGTACCCCAGTGAGAGTCAGTGTCTGTGGAATGGTACCCCAGTGAGCGTCAGTGTCTGTGGAACTGCACCCCATTGAGAGCCAGTGTCTGTGGAACTGTACCCCAGTGAGAGTCAGTGCCTGTGGAACTGTATACGAGTGAGAGTAAGTTTCTGTGGAACTGTACCCCAGTGAGAGTCAGTGTCTGTGGAACTGTACCCCAGTGAGAGTCAGTGTCTGTGGAACTGTCCCCAGTGAGAGTCAGTGTCAGTGGAACTGTACCCCAGTGAGAGTCAGCGTCTGTGGAACTGTACCCCAGTGAGAGTCAGTGTCAGTGGAACTGTACCCCACTGAGAGTCAGTGTCTGTGGAACTGTACCCCAGTGAGATTCAGTGTCTGTGAAACTCTACCCCAGTGAGAGTCAGTGTCTGTGGAAATGTACCCCATTGAGAGTCAGTGTCGGTGGAACTGTACCCCAGTGAGCGTCAGTGTCTGTGGAACTGTACCCCAGTGAGCGTCAGTGTCTGTGGAACAGTACACCAGTGAGAGTCAGTGTCTGTGGAACTGTACCCCAGTGAGCGTCAGTGTCTGTGGAGCTGTACCCCAGTGAGCATCAGTGTCTGTGGAACTGTACCCCAGTGACAGTCATTGTCTGTGGAACTGTACCCCACTGAGAGTCAGTGTCTGTGGAACTGTACCCCAGTGAGAGTCAGTGTCTGTGAAACTGTACCCCAGTGAGAGTCAGTGTCTGTGGAACTCTACCCCAGTGAGAGTCAGAATCTGTAGAACTGTACCCCAGTGAGCGTCAGTGTCTGTGTAAATGTACAGCAGTGAGAGTCAGTGTCTGTGGAACTGTACCCCATTTAGAGTCAGTGTCTGTGGAACTGTACCCCAGTGAGCGTCAGTGTCTGCGGAACTGTACCCCATTCAGAGTCAGTGTCTGTGGAACTGCACCCCAGTGAGAATCAGTGCCTGTGGAACTGTACCCCTTTGAGAGTCAGTGTCTGTGGAGCTGTACCCCAGTGAGCATCAGTGTCTGTGGAACTGTACCCCACTGAGAGTCAGTGTCTGTGGAACTGTGCAACAATGAACGTTGTTGCGTGTGGAACTGTACCCCAGTGAGAGTTAATGTCTGTGGAACTGTACCCCAGTGAAAGTCAGTGTCAGTGGAACTGTAACCCCGGTGAGAGTCAGTGTCTGTTGAACTGTACCCCGGTGAGAGTCAGTGTCTAAGGAACTGTACCCCAGTGAGAGTCAGTGTCTATGGAACTGTACCCCAGTGAGAGTCAGTGTCTGTGGAACTGTACCCCAGTGAGAGTCAGTGTCTGTGGAACTGTACCCCACTGAGAGTCAGTGTCTGTGGAACTGCACCCCAGTGAGAGTCAGCGTCTGAGGAACTGTACCCCAGTGAGAGTCGGTGTCTCTGGAACTGTACCCCAGTGAGATTCAGTGTCTGTGAAACTCTACCCCAGTGAGATTCAGTGTCTGTGGAAATGTACCCCATTGAGAATCAGTGTCGGTGGAACTGGACAGCAGTGAGAGTCAGTGTCTGTAGAAATGTAGCCCATTGAGAGTCAGTGTCGGTGGAACTGTACCCCAGTGAGCGTCAGTGTCTGTGGAACAGTACCCCAGTGAGAGTCAGCTTCTGAGGAACTGTTCCCCAGTGAGAGTCAGTGTCTGTGGAACTGTACCCCAGTGAGCGTCAGTGTCTGTGGAACTGCACCCCAGTGAGCATCAGTGTCTGTGGAACTGTACCCCAGTGACATTCATTGTCTGTGGAACTGTACCCCACTGAGAGTCAGTGTCTGTGGAACTGTACCCCAGTGACAGTCATTGTCTGTGGAACTGTACCCCAGTGAGAGTCAGTGTCTGTGGAACTGTACCCCAGTGAGAGTCAGAATCTGTAGAACTGTACCCCAGTGAGCGTCAGTGTCTGTGTAACTGTACAGCAGTGAGAGTCAGTGTCTGTGGAACTGTACCCCATTGAGAGTCAGTGTCTGTGGAACTGTACCCCAGTGAGCGTCAGTGTCTGCGGAACTGTACCCCATTCAGAGTCAGTGTCTTTGGAACAGTACCCCAATTGAGAGTCTGAGTCTGTACAACTGTACCCCAGTGAGAGTCAGTGTCTGTCGAACTGTACCCCGGGAAGAGTCAGCGTCTGTGGAACTTTACCCAGTAAGAGTCAGTGTCTGTGGAACTGTACCCCAGGGACAGAAAGTGCCTGTGGAACTGTTCCCCAGTGAGAGTCAGTGTCTGTGGAACTGTACCCCAGTGAGAGTCAGTGTCTGTGGAACTGCACCCCAGTGAGAGTCAGTGTCTGTGGAACTGTACCCCAGTGAGAGTCAGTGCCTGTGGAACTGTTCCCCAGTGAGAGTCAGTGTCTGTTGAACTGTTCCCCAGAGAGAGTCAGTGTCTGTGGAACTGTAACCCAGTGAGAGTCAGTGTCTGTGGAACTGTACCGCAGTGAGAGTCAGTGTCTGTGGAACTGTACCCCAGTGAGAGTCAGTGTCTGTGGAACTGGACCCCAGCGAGATTCTGTGTCTGTGGAAATGTAACCCAGTGAGAGTCAGTGTCTCTGGAACTGTACCCCAGTGAGAGTCAGTGTCTGTAGAACTGTACACCAGTGACTGTCAGTTTCTGTGCAACTGTAACCCATTGAGAGTCAGTGTCTGTTGAACTGTACCCCGGTGAGAGTCAGTGTCTATGGAACTGTACCCCAGTGACTGTCAGTTTCTGTGGAACTGTAACCCAGTGAGCGTCAGCGTCTGTGGAACCCATACCCCAGTGAGAGTAGTGCCTGTGAAACTGTACCCCAGTGAGCATTTTTGTCTGTGGAACTCTACCCCAGTGAGAGTTACTGTCTGTGGAACTGTACCCCAATGAGAGTCAGTGTCTGTGGAACTGTACCCCAGTGAGAATCAGCGTCTGTGCAACTGTACCCCAGTGAGAGCCAGTGTCTGAGGAACTGGACCCCAGTGAGAGTCAGTGTCTGTGGAACTGTACCCCAGTGAGAGTCAGTGTCTGTGGAACCGTACCCCATTGAGAGTCAGTGTCTGTGGAACTGTACCCCAGTGAGAGTCATCGTCTGTGGAACTGTACCCCATTGAGTCAGTGTCTGTGGAACTGTACCCCAGTGAGAGTCAGTGTCTCTGGAACTGTAGCCATGTGAGAGTCAGTGTCTGTGGAACTGTACCCCAGTGAGAGTCAGTTTCTGTGGAACTGTACCCCAGTGAGAGTCAGCGTCTGTGGAAATGTACCCCAGTGAGAGTCAGTGTCTGTGGAACTGTACCCCAGTGAGAGTCAGTGTCTGTGGAACTGTACCCCAGTGAGAGTCAGTGCCTGTGGAACTGTGCCCCAGTGAGAGTCAGCGTCTGTGGAACTGTACCCCAGTGAGGGTCAGTGTCTGTGGAAATGTACCCCACTGAGAGTCAGTGTCTGTGGAACTGTACCCCAGTGAGAGTCAGCGTCTGTGGAAATGTAACCCAGTGAGCGTCAGTGTCTGTGGAACCGTACCCCATTGAGAGTCAGTGTCTGTGGAACTGTACCCCAGTGAGAGTCATCGTCTGTGGAACTGTACCCCATTGAGTCAGTGTCTGTGGAACTGTACCCCAGTGAGAGTCAGTGTCTCTGGAACTGTAGCCATGTGAGAGTCAGTGTCTGTGGAACTGTACCCCAGTGAGAGTCAGTTTCTGTGAAACTGTACCCCAGTGAGAATTTTGTCTGTGGAACTGTACCCCAGTGAGAGTTACTGTCTGTGGAACTGTACCCCAGTGAGAGTCAGTGTCTGTGGAACTGTACCCAGTGAGAGTCAGTTTCAGTGGAACTGTGCCCCAGTGAGTGTCAGTGTCTGTGGAACTGTACCGCAGTGAGAATCAGCGTCTGTGCAACTGTACCCCAGTAAGAGTCAGTGTCTGAGGAACTGTACCCCAGTGAGAGTCATTGTCTGTGGAACTGTACCCCAGTGAGTGTCAGTGTCTGTGGAACTGTACGCCACTGAGAGTCAGTGTCTGTGGAACAGTACCCCAGTGAGAGTCAGTGTCTCTGGAACTGTAGCCCAGTGAGAGTCAGTGTCTGTGGAACTGTACCCCAGTGAGAGTCAGTTTCTGTGGAACTGTACCCCAGTGAGAGTCAGTGTCTGTGGAACTGTACCCCAGTGAGAGTCACTGTCTGTGGAACTGTACCCCAGTCAGAGTCAGTGTCTGTGGAACTGTACCCCAGTGAAAGTCAGCGTCTATGGAACTGTACCCCAGTGAGAGTCAGTGTCTGTGGAACTGTACCCCAGTGAGAGTCAGTGCCTGTGGAACTGTATACGAGTGAGAGTAAGTGTCTGTGGAACTGTCCCCCAGTGAGAGTCAGCGTCTGAGGAACTGTACCCCAGTGAGAGTCGGTGTCTGTGGAACTGTACCCCAGTGAGATTCAGTGTCTGTGAATCTGTACCCCAGTGAGCGTCAGTGTCTGTGGAACTGTACCCCAGTGAGCATCAGTGTCTGTGGAACTGTACGCCAGTGAGCATCAGTGTCTGTGGAACTGTACCCCACTGAGAGTCAGTGTCTGTGGAACAGTACCCCAGTGAGAGTCAGCTTCTGAGGAACTGTACCCCAGTGAGAGTCAGTGTCTGTGGAACTGCACCCCAGTGAGCATCAGTGTCTGTGTAACTGTACACCAGTGAGAGTCAGTTTCCGTGGAACTCTACCCTAGTGAGTGTCAGTATCTGTGGAACTGTACCCCACTGAGAGTCAGTGTCTGTGGAACTGTGCACCAATGAACGTTGTTGCGTGTGGAACTGTACCCCACTGAGAGTAAGTGTCTGTGGCACTGTACCCCAGTGAGAGTCAGTGTCAATGGAACTGTACCCCAGTGAGAGTCAGTTTCTGTGGAACTGTGCCCACCGAGCGTCAGTGTCTATGGAACTGTACCCCATTGAGCGTCAGTATCTGTGGAACTGTACCCCAGTGAGAGTCAGTGTCTGTGGAACTGTACCCCAGTGAGACTCAGTGTCTGTGGAACTGTACCCCAGTGAGAGTCAGTGTCTGTGGAACTGTACCCCAGTGAGCGTCAGTGTCAGTGGAACAGTACCCCACTGAGAGTCAGTGTCTGTGGAACGGTACCCCAGTGAGAGTCAGCATCTGAGGAACTGTACCCCAGTGAGAGTCAGTGTCTAAGGAACTGTACCCCAGTGAGAGTCAGCGTCTGTGGAACTGTACCCCAGTGAGAGTCATTGTCTGTGGAACTGTACCCCAGTGAGAGTCAGTGTCTGTGAAACTGTACCCCAGTGAGAGTCAGTGGCTGTGGAATGGTACCCCAGTGAGCGTCAGTGTCTGTGGAACTGCACCCCATTGAGAGCCAGTGTCTGTGGAACTGTACCCCAGTGAGAGTCAGTGCCTGTGGAACTGTATACGAGTGAGAGTAAGTGTCTGTGGAACTGTACCCCAGTGAGCGTCAGTGTCTGTGGAACTGCACCCCATTGAGAGCCAGTGTCTGTGGAACTGTACCCCAGTGAGAGTCAGTGCCTGTGGAACTGTATACGAGTGAGTGTCAGTGTCTGTGGAACTGTCCCCCAGTGAGAGTCAGTGTCAATGGAACTGTACTCCAGTGAGAGTCAGTGTCTGTGGAACTGTACCCCAGTGAGAGTCAGTGTCAGTGGAACTGTACCCCAGTGAGAGTCAGTGTCTGTGGAACTGTACCCCAGTGAGAGTCAGTGTCAGTGGAACTGTACCCCACTGAAAGTCAGTGTCTGTGGAACTGTACCCCAGTGAGAGTCAGCGTCTGAGGAACTGTACCCCAGTGAGAGTCGGTGTCTGTGGAACTGTACAGCAGTGAGGGTCAGTGTCTGTGGAACTGTACCCCAGTGAGATTCAGTGTCTGTGGAACTGTACCCCATTGAGAGTCAGTGTCGGTGGAACTGTACCCCAGTGAGAGTCAGTGTCTGTGGAACTGTACCCCAGTGAGGGTCAGTGTCGGTGGAAATGTACCCCATTGAGAGTCAGTGTCGGTGGAACTGTACCCCAGTGAGCATCAGTGTCTGTGGAACTGTACCCCAGTGAGCGTCAGTGTCTGTGGAACTGTACCCCAGTGAGAGGCAGTGTCTGTGGAACGGGACGCCAGTGAGAGGCAGTGTCTGTGGAACGGGACGCCAGTGAGAGTCAGTGTCTGTGGAAATGTACCCCATTGAGAGTCAGTGTTTGTGGAAATGTACCCCATTGAGAGTCAGTGTCGGTGGAACTGTACCCCAGTGAGCATCAGTGTCTGTGGAACTGTACCCCAGTGAGCGTCAGTGTCTGTGGAACTGTACCCCAGTGAGAGGCAGTGTCTGTGGAACGGGACGCCAGTGAGAGTCAGAATCTGTAGAGCTGTACCCCAGCGAGCGTCAGTGTCTGTGGAACTGTACCCCAGTGAGCGTCAGTGTCTGTGGAACTGTACCCCATTGAGAGTCAGTGTCTGTGGAACTGTACCCCAGTGAGAGTCAGTGCCTGTGGAACTGTTCCCCATTGAGAGTCAATGTCTGTGGAACTGTACCCCAGTGAGCATCAGTGTCTGTGGAACTGTACCCCAGTGAGCATCAGTGTCTGTGTAACTGTACACCAGTGAGAGTCAGCGTCGGTGGAACTGTACCCCAGTGAGAGTCATTGTCTGTGGAACTGTACCCCAGTGAGAGTCAGCGTCTGTGGAACTGTACCCCAGTGAGAGTCAGCGTCTGTGGAACTGTACCCCAGTGAGATTCAGTGTCTGTGTAACTGTACCCCAGGGAGAGTCAGTGTCTGTGGAACAGCACCCCAGAGAGTGTCAGTGTCTGTGGAACTGTACCCCAGTGCGAGTCAGTGTCTGTGGAACTGTACCCCAGTGAGATTCAGTGTCTGTGGAACTTTACCCCAGTGAGAGTCATTGTCTGTGGAACTGTACCCCAGTGAGAGTCAGTGTCTGTGGCACTGTACCCCAGTGAGAGTCACTGTCTGTGAAACTGTACCCCAGTGAGAGTCAGTGCCTGTGAAACAGTACCCCAGTGAGAGTAAGAGTCTGTAGAACTGTACCTCAGTGAGCGTCAGTGTCTGTGTAAATGAACCCCAGTGAGCGTCAGTGACTGTGGAACTGTTCCCCAGTGAGCGTCAGTGTCTGTGAAACTGTACCCCAGTGAGAGTCAGAGTCTGTACAACTGTACCCCAGTGAGAGTCAGTGCCTGTGGAACTGTACCCCAGGAAGAGTCAGCGTCTGTGGAACTGTACCCAGTAAGAGTCAGTGTCTGTGGAACTGTACCCCAGGAAGAGTCAGCGTCTGTGGAACTGTACCCCAGGAAGAGTCAGCGTCTGTGGAACTGTACCCAGTAAGAGTCAGTGTCTGTGGAACTGTACCCCAGTGAGAGTCAGCGTCTGTGGAACTGTACCCCAGTGAGAGTCAGCGTCTGTGGAACTGTACCCCAGTGAGATTCAGTGTCTGTGGAACTGTACCCCAGTGAGAGTCAGTTTCTGTGGAACAGTACCCCAGAGAGTGTCAGTGTCTGTGGAACTGTACCCCAGAGAATCAGTGTCTGTGGAACTGTACCCCGGTGAGAGTCAGTGTCTATGGAACTGTACCCCAGTGAGAGTCAGTTTCTGTGGAACTGTGCCCACCGAGCGTCAGTGTCTATGGAACTGTACCCCATTGAGCGTCAGTATCTGTGGAACTGTACCCCAGTGAGAGTCAGTGTCTGTGGAACTGTACCCCAGTGAGACTCAGTGTCTGTGGAACTGTACCCCAGTGAGAGTCAGTGTCTGTGGAACTGTACCCCAGTGAGCATCAGTGTCAGTGGAACAGTACCCCACTGAGAGTCAGTGTCTGTGGAACGGTACCCCAGTGAGAGTCAGCATCTGAGGAACTGTACCCCAGTGAGAGTCAGTGTCTAAGGAACTGTACCCCAGTGAGAGTCAGCGTCTGTGGAACTGTACCCCAGTGAGAGTCATTGTCTGTGGAACTGTACCCCAGTGAGAGTCAGTGTCTGTGAAACTGTACCCCAGTGAGAGTCAGTGGCTGTGGAATGGTACCCCAGTGAGCGTCAGTGTCTGTGGAACTGCACCCCATTGAGAGCCAGTGTCTGTGGAACTGTACCCCAGTGAGAGTCAGTGCCTGTGGAACTGTATACGAGTGAGAGTAAGTGTCTGTGGAACTGTACCCCAGTGAGAGTCAGTGTCTGTGGAACTGTACCCCAGTGAGTGTCAGTGTCTGTGGAACTGTCCCCCAGTGAGAGTCAGTGTCAATGGAACTGTACCCCAGTGAGAGTCAGTGTCTGTGGAACTGTACCCCAGTGAGAGTCAGTGTCTGTGGAACTGTACCCCAGTGAGAGTCAGTGTCAGTGGAACTGTACCCCAGTGAGAGTCAGTGTCTGTGGAACTGTACCCCAGTGAGAGTCAGTGTCAGTGGAACTGTACCCCACTGAAAGTCAGTGTCTGTGGAACTGTACCCCAGTGAGAGTCAGCGTCTGAGGAACTGTACCCCAGTGAGAGTCGGTGTCTGTGGAACTGTACAGCAGTGAGGGTCAGTGTCTGTGGAACTGTACCCCAGTGAGATTCAGTGTCTGTGGAACTGTACCCCAGTGAGAGTCAGTGTCTGTGGAACTGTACCCCAGTGAGCATCAGTGTCTGTGGAACTGTACCCCAGTGAGCGTCAGTGTCTGTGGAACTGTACCCCAGTGAGAGGCAGTGTCGGTGGAAATGTACCCCATTGAGAGTCAGTGTCGGTGGAACTGTACCCCAGTGAGCATCAGTGTCTGTGGAACTGTACCCCAGTGAGCGTCAGTGTCTGTGGAACTGTACCCCAGTGAGAGGCAGTGTCTGTGGAACGGGACGCCAGTGAGAGGCAGTGTCTGTGGAACGGGACGCCAGTGAGAGTCAGTGTCTGTGGAAATGTACCCCATTGAGAGTCAGTGTTTGTGGAAATGTACCCCATTGAGAGTCAGTGTCGGTGGAACTGTACCCCAGTGAGCATCAGTGTCTGTGGAACTGTACCCCAGTGAGCGTCAGTGTCTGTGGAACTGTACCCCAGTGAGAGGCAGTGTCTGTGGAACGGGACGCCAGTGAGAGTCAGAATCTGTAGAGCTGTACCCCAGCGAGCGTCAGTGTCTGTGGAACTGTACCCCAGTGAGCGTCAGTGTCTGTGGAACTGTACCCCATTGAGAGTCAGTGTCTGTGGAACTGTACCCCAGTGAGAGTCAGTGCCTGTGGAACTGTTCCCCATTGAGAGTCAATGTCTGTGGAACTGTACCCCAGTGAGCATCAGTGTCTGTGGAACTGTACCCCAGTGAGCATCAGTGTCTGTGTAACTGTACACCAGTGAGAGTCAGCGTCGGTGGAACTGTACCCCAGTGAGAGTCATTGTCTGTGGAACTGTACCCCAGTGAGAGTCAGCGTCTGTGGAACTGTACCCCAGTGAGAGTCAGCGTCTGTGGAACTGTACCCCAGTGAGATTCAGTGTCTGTGTAACTGTACCCCAGGGAGAGTCAGTGTCTGTGGAACAGCACCCCAGAGAGTGTCAGTGTCTGTGGAACTGTACCCCA
This sequence comes from Somniosus microcephalus, assembly GCF_052327205.1. Classification (NCBI taxonomy): domain Eukaryota; kingdom Metazoa; phylum Chordata; class Chondrichthyes; order Squaliformes; family Somniosidae; genus Somniosus; species Somniosus microcephalus. Next base: position 70,842,299 of record NC_141009.1, read on the forward strand.
GTGCGAGTCAGTGTCTGTGGAACTGTACCCCAGTGAGATTCAGTGTCTGTGGAACTTTACCCCAGTGAGAGTCATTGTCTGTGGAACTGTACCCCAGTGAGAGTCAGTGTCTGTGGCACTGTACCCCAGTGAGAGTCACTGTCTGTGAAACTGTACCCCAGTGAGAGTCAGTGCCTGTGAAACAGTACCCCAGTGAGAGTAAGAGTCTGTAGAACTGTACCTCAGTGAGCGTCAGTGTCTGTGTAAATGAACCCCAGTGAGCGTCAGTGACTGTGGAACTGTTCCCCAGTGAGCGTCAGTGTCTGTGAAACTGTACCCCAGTGAGAGTCAGAGTCTGTACAACTGTACCCCAGTGAGAGTCAGTGCCTGTGGAACTGTACCCCAGGAAGAGTCAGCGTCTGTGGAACTGTACCCAGTAAGAGTCAGTGTCTGTGGAACTGTACCCCAGGAAGAGTCAGCGTCTGTGGAACTGTACCCCAGGAAGAGTCAGCGTCTGTGGAACTGTACCCAGTAAGAGTCAGTGTCTGTGGAACTGTACCCCAGTGAGAGTCAGCGTCTGTGGAACTTTACCCCAGTGAGAGTCAGCGTCTGTGGAACTGTACCCCAGTGAGATTCAGTGTCTGTGGAACTGTACCCCAGTGAGAGTCAGTTTCTGTGGAACAGTACCCCAGAGAGTGTCAGTGTCTGTGGAACTGTACCCCAGAGAATCAGTGTCTGTGGAACTGTACCCCGGTGAGAGTCAGTGTCTATGGAACTGTACCCCAGTGACTGTCAGTTTCTGTGGAACTGTAACCCAGTGAGCGTCAGCGTCTGTGGAACCCATACCCCAGTGAGAGTCAGTGCCTGTGAAACTGTACCCCAGTGAGCATTTTTGTCTGTGGAACTGTACCCCAGTGAGAGTTACTGTCTGTGGAACTGTACCCCAATGAGAGTCCGTGCCTGTTGAGCTGTACCCCAGTGAGAGTCAGTGTCTGTGGAACTGTACCCCAGTGAGAGTCAGTTTCAGTGGAACTGTACCCCAGTGAGAGTCAGTGTCTGTGGAACTGTACCCCAGTGAGAATCAGCGTTTGTGCAACTGTACCCCAGTAAGAGTCAGTGTCTGAGGAACTGTACACCAGTGAGAGTCATTGTCTGTGGAACTGTACCCCAGTGAGCGTCAGTGTCTGTGGAACTGTACGCCACTGAGACTCAGTGTCTGTGGAACAGTACCCCAGTGAGAGTTAGTGTCTCTGGATCTGTAGCCCAGTGAGAGTCAGTGTCTGTGGAACTGTACCAGTGAGAGTCAGTTTCTGTGGAACTGTACCCCAGTGAGATTCAGTGTCTGTGTAACTGTACCCCAGGGAGAGTCAGTGTCTGTGGAACAGCACCCCAGAGAGTGTCAGTGTCTGTGGAACTGTACCCCAGTGCGAGTCAGTGTCTGTGGAACTGTACCCCAGTGAGATTCAGTGTCTTTGGAACTTTACCCCAGTGAGAGTCATTGTCTGTGGAACTGTACCCCAGTGAGAGTCAGTGTCTGTGGAACTGTACCCCAGTGAGAGTCATTGTCTGTGGAACTGTACCCCAGTGAGAGTCAGTGTCTGTGGAACTGTACCCCAGTGAGAGTCACTGTCTGTGAAACTGTACCCCAGTGAGAGTCAGTGCCTGTGAAACAGTACCCCAGTGAGAGTAAGAGTCTGTAGAACTGTACCTCAGTGAGCGTCATTGTCTGTGTAAATGAACCCCAGTGAGCGTCAGTGACTGTGGAACTGTTCCCCAGTGAGCGTCAGTGTCTGTGAAACAGTACCCCAGTGAGAGTCAGAGTCTGTACAACTGTACCCCAGTGAGAATCAGTGCCTGTGGAACTGTACCCCAGGAAGAGTCAGCGTCTGTGGAACTGTACCCAGTAAGAGTCAGTGTCTGTGGAACTGTACCCCAGGAAGAGTCAGCGTCTGTGGAACTGTACCCCAGGAAGAGTCAGCGTCTGTGGAACTGTACCCAGTAAGAGTCAGTGTCTGTGGAACTGTACCCCAGTGAGATTCAGTGTCTGTGGAACTGTACCCCAGTGAGAGTCAGTTTCTGTGGAACAGTACCCCAGAGAGTGTCAGTGTCTGTGGAACTGTACCCCAGAGAATCAGTGTCTGTGGAACTGTACCCCGGTGAGAGTCAGTGTCTATGGAACTGTACCCCAGTGACTGTCAGTTTCTGTGGAACTGTAACCCAGTGAGCGTCAGCGTCTGTGGAACCCATACCCCAGTGAGAGTCAGTGCCTGTGAAACTGTACCCCAGTGAGCATTTTTGTCTGTGGAACTGTACCCCAGTGAGAGTTACTGTCTGTGGAACTGTACCCCAATGAGAGTCCGTGCATGTTGAGCTGTACCCCAGTGAGAGTCAGTGTCTGTGGAACTGTACCCCAGTGAGAGTCAGTTTCAGTGGAACTGTACCCCAGTGAGAGTCAGTGTCTGTGGAACTGTACCCCAGTGAGAATCAGCGTTTGTGCAACTGTACCCCAGTAAGAGTCAGTATCTGAGGAACTGTACACCAGTGAGAGTCATTGTCTGTGGAACTGTACCCCAGTGAGCGTCAGTGTCTGTGGAACTGTACGCCACTGAGAGTCAGTGTCTGTGGAACAGTACCCCAGTGAGAGTTAGTGTCTCTGGATCTGTAGCCCAGTGAGAGTCAGTGTCTGTGGAACTGTACCCCAGTGAGAGTCAGTTTCTGTGGAACTGTACCCCAGTGAGAGTCAGTGTCTGTGGAACTGTACCCCAGTGAGAGTCAGTGTCTGTGGAACTGTACCCCAGTGAGAGTCAGTGTCTGTGGAACTGTACCCCAGTGAGAGTCAGTGTCTGTGGAACTGTACCCCAGTGAGAGTCAGTGTCTGTGGAACTGTACCCCAGTGAGAGTCAGTGTCTCTGGAACTGTAGCCCAGTGAGAGTCAGTGTCTGTGGAACTGTACCCCAGTGAGAGTCAGTGTCTGTGGAACTGTACTCCACTAAGAGTCAGTGTCTGTGGAACTGTACCCCAGTGAAAGTCAGCGTCGGTGGAACTGTACCCCAGTGAGAGTCATTGTCTGTGGAACTGTACCCCAGTGAGAGTCAGCGTCTGTGGAACTGTACCCCAGTGAGAGTCAGCGTCTGTGGAACTGTACCCCAGTGAGATTCAGTGTCTGTGTAACTGTACCCCAGGGAGAGTCAGTGTCTGTGGAACAGCACCCCAGAGAGTGTCAGTGTCTGTGGAACTGTACCCCAGTGAGAGTCAGTGTCTGTGGAACTGTACCCCAGTGAGAGTCAGTGTCTGTGGAACTGTACCCCAGTGAGAGTCAGTGTCTGTGGAACTGTACCGCAGTGAGGGTCAGTGTCTGTGGAACTGTACCCCAGTGAGAGTCAGTGTCTGTGGAACTGTACCCCAGTGAGAGTCAGTGTCTGTGGAACTGTACCGCAGTGAGGGTCAGTGTCTGTGGAACTGTACCCCAGTGAGCGTCAGTGTCTGTGGAACTGCACCCCATTGAGAGTCACTGTCTGTGAAACTGTACCCCAGTGAGAGTCAGTGCCTGTGAAACAGTACCCCAGTGAGAGTAAGAGTCTGTAGAACTGTACCTCAGTGAGCGTCAGTGTCTGTGTAAATGAACCCCAGTGAGCGTCAGTGACTGTGGAACTGTTCCCCAGTGAGAGGTAGTGTCAGTGGAACAGTACCCCAGTGAGAGTCAGTGTCTGTTGAACTGTACCCCGGTGAGAGTCAGTGTCTATGGAACTGTACCCCAGTGACTGTCAGTTTCTGTGGAACTGTAACCCAGTGAGCGTCAGCGTCTGTGGAACCCATACCCCAGTGAGAGTAGTGCCTGTGAAACTGTACCCCAGTGAGCATTTTTGTCTGTGGAACTGTACCCCAGTGAGAGTTACTGTCTGTGGAACTGTACCCCAATGAGAGTCCGTGCCTGTTGAGCTGTACCCCAGTGAGAGTCAGTGTCTGTGGAACTGTACCCCAGTGAGAGTCAGTTTCAGTGGAACTGTACGCCAGTGAGAGTCAGTGTCTGTGGAACTGTACCCCAGTGAGAATCAGCGTCTGTGCAACTGTACCCCAGTAAGAGTCAGTGTCTGAGGAACTGTACCCCAGTGAGAGTCATTGTCTGTGGAACTGTACCCCAGTGAGCGTCAGTGTCTGTGGAACTGTACGCCACTGAGAGTCAGTGTCTGTGGAACAGTACCCCAGTGAGAGTCAGTGTCTCTGGAACTGTAGCCCAGTGAGAGTCAGTGTCTGTGGAACTGTACCCCAGTGAGAGTCAGTTCCTGTGGATCTGTACCCCAGTGAGAGTCAGTGTCTGTGGAACTGTACCCCAGTGAGAGTCAGTGTCTGTGGAACTGTACCCCAGTGAGAGTCAGTGTCTGTGGAACTGTACCCCAGTGAGAGTCAGTGTCTGTGGAACTGTACCCCAGTGAGAGTTAGTGTCTGTGGAACTGTACCCCAGTGAGAGTCAGTGTCTCTGGAACTGTAGCCCAGTGAGAGTCAGTATCTGTGGAACTGTACCCCAGTGAGAGTCAGTTTCTGTGGAACCGTACCCCAGTGAGAGTCAGCGTCTGTGGAACTGTACCCCAGTGAGAGTCAGTGTCTGTGGAACTGTACCCCAGTGAGAGTCAGTGTCTGTGGAACTGTACCCCAGTGAGAGTCAGTGTCTGTGGAACTGTACCCCAGTGAGAGTCAGCGTCTGTGGAACTGTACCCCAGTGAGAGTCAGTGTCTGTGGAAATGTACCCCAGTGAGAGTCAGCGTCTGTGGAACTGTACCCCAGTGAGAGTCATTGTCTGTGGAACTGGACCCCAGTGAGAGTCAGTGTCTGTGAAACTGTACCCCAGTGAGAGTCAGTGGCTGTGGAATGGTACCCCAGTGAGCGTCAGTGTCTGTGGAACTGCACCCCATTGAGAGCCAGTGTCTGTGGAACTGTACCCCAGTGAGAGTCAGTGCCTGTGGAACTGTATACGAGTGAGAGTAAGTGTCTGTGGAACTGTACCCCAGTGAGAGTCAGTGTCTGTGGAACTGTACCCCAGTGAGTGTCAGTGTCTGTGGAACTGTCCCCCAGTGAGAGTCAGTGTCAATGGAACTGTACTCCAGTGAGAGTCAGTGTCTGTGGAACTGTACCCCAGTGAGAGTCAGTGTCAGTGGAACTGTACCCCAGTGAGAGTCAGTGTCTGTGGAACTGTACCCCAGTGAGAGTCAGTGTCAGTGGAACTGTACCCCACTGAGAGTCAGTGTCTGTGGAACTGTACCCCAGTGAGAGTCAGCGTCTGAGGAACTGTACCCCAGTGAGAGTCGGTGTCTCTGGAACTGTACCCCAGTGAGATTCAGTGTCTGTGGAACTGTACCCAGTGAGAGTCAGTGTCGGTGGAACTGTACAGCAGTGAGAGTCAGTGTCTGTGGAAATGTACCCCATTGAGAGTCAGTGTCGGTGGAACTGTACCCCAGTGAGCATCAGTGTCTGTGGAACTGTACCCCACTGAGAGTCAGTGTCTGTGGAACAGTACCCCAGTGAGAGTCAGCTTCTGAGGAACTGTACCCCAGTGAGAGTCAGTGTCTGTGGAACTGTACCCCAGTGAGCGTCAGTGTCTGTGGAACTGTACCCCAGTGAGCATCAGTGTCTGTGGAACTGTACCCCAGTGACTGTCATTGTCTGTGGAACTGTACCCCACTGAGAGTCAGAATCTGTAGAACTGTACCCCAGTGAGAGTCAGCGTCTGTGGAACTGTACCCCATTGAGAGTCAGTGTCTGTGGAACTGTACCCCAGTGAGAGTCAGTGTCAATGGAACTGCACCCCAGTGAGAGTCAGTTTCTGTGGAACTGTGCCCACCGAGAGTCAGTGTCTATGGAACTGTACCCCATTGAGCGTCAGTGTCTGTGGAACTGTACCCCAGTGAGAGTCAGTTTCTGTGGAACTGGACCCCAGCGAGATTCTGTGTCTGTGGAACTGTACCCCAGTGAGAGTCAGTGTCTGTGGAACTGTACCCTAGTAACAGTCATTGTCTGTGGAACTGTACCCCAGTGAGAGTCATTGTCTGTGGAACTGTACCCCACTGAGAGTAAGTGTCTGTGGAATTGTATCCGAGTGAGAGTAAGTGTCTGTGGAACTGTACCCCAGTGAGAGTCAGTGTCTGTGAATCTGTACCCCAGTGAGAGTCAGTGCCTGTGGAACTGTTCCCCATTGAGAGTCAGTGTCTGTGGAACTGTATCCCCGTGAGCGTCAGTGTCTGTGGAACTGTACCCCATTGAGAGTCAGTGTCTGTGGAACTGTACCCCAGTGAGAGTAAGTGCCTGTGGAACTGTTCCCCATTGAGAGTCAGTGTCTGTGGAACTGTACCCCAGTGAGCATCAGTGTCTGTGGAACTGTACGCCACTAAGTGTCAGTGTCTGTGGAACTGTACCCCAGTGAGAGTCAGCGTCTGTGGAACTGTACCCCAGTGAGAGTCACTGTCTGTGGAACTGTACCCCAGTGAGAGTCAGCGTCTGTGGAACTGTACCCCAGTGAGAGTCAGTTTCTGTGGAACTGTGCCCACCGAGAGTCAGTGTCTATGGAACTGTACCCCATTGAGCGTCAGTGTCTGTGGAACTGTACCCCAGTGAGAGTCAGTGTCTGTGGAACTGTAACCCAGTGAGACTCAGTGTCTGTGGAACTGTACCCCAGTGAGCATCAGTGTCTGTGTAACTGTACACCAGTGAGACTCAGTGCCTGTGGAACGGTACCCCAGTGAGTGTCAGCGTCTGAGGAACTGTACCCGAGTGAGCGTCAGTGTCTGTGGAACTGTACTCCACTAAGAGTCAGTGTCTGTGGAACTGTACCCCAGTGAAAGTCAGCGTCGGTGGAACTGTACCCCAGTGAGAGACATTGTCTGTGGAACTGTACCCCAGTGAGAGTCAGCGTCTGTGGAACTTTACCCCAGTGAGAGTCAGCGTCTGTGGAACTGTACCCCAGTGAGATTCAGTGTCTGTGTAACTGTACCCCAGGGAGTGTCAGTGTCTGTGGAACAGTACCCCAGAGAGTGTCAGTGTCTGTGGAACTGTACCCCAGTGAGAGTCAGTGTCTGTGGAACTGTACCCCAGTGAGAGTCAGTGTCTGTAGAACTTTACCCCAGTGAGAGTCAGTGTCTGTGGAACTGTACCCCAGTGAGCGTCAGTGTCTGTGGAACTGTACCGCAGTGAGGGTCAGTGTCTGTGGAACTGTACCCCAGTGAGAGTCACTGTCTGTGAAACTGTACCCCAGTGAGAGTCAGTGTCTGTGAAACAGTACCCCAGTGAGAGTAAGAGTCTGTAGAACTGTACCTCAGTGAGCGTCAGTGTCTGTGTAAATGAACCCCAGTGAGCGTCAGTGACTGTGGAACTGTTCCCCAGTGAGAGGTAGTGTCAGTGGAACAGTACCCCAGTGAGAGTCAGAGTCTGTACAACTGTACCCCAGTGAGAGTCAGTGTCTGTGGAACTGTACCCCAGGAAGAGTCAGCGTCTGTGGAACTGTACCCAGTAAGAGTCAGTGTCTGTGGAACTGTACCCCAGTGAGAGTCAGCGTCTGTGAAACTGTACCCCAGTGAGAGTCAGTGTCTGTGAAACAGTACCCCAGTGAGAGTAAGAGTCTGTAGAACTGTACCTCAGTGAGCGTCAGTGTCTGTGTAAATGAACCCCAGTGAGCGTCAGTGACTGTGGAACTGTTCCCCAGTGAGAGGTAGTGTCAGTGGAACAGTACCCCAGTGAGAGTCAGAGTCTGTACAACTGTACCCCAGTGAGAGTCAGTGTCTGTGGAACTGTACCCCAGGAAGAGTCAGCGTCTGTGGAACTGTACCCAGTAAGAGTCAGTGTCTGTGGAACTGTACCCCAGTGACAGTCAGTGCCTGTGGAACTGCTCCCCAGTGAGAGTCAGTGTCTGTGGAACTGTACCCCAGTGAGAGTCAGCGTCTGTGGAACTGCACCCCAGTGAGAGTCAGTGTCTGTGGAACTGTACGCCACTAAGAGTCAGTGTCTGTGGAACTGTACCCCAGTGAGAGTTAGCGTATGTGGAACTATACCCCAGTGAGAGTCATTGTCTGTGGAACTGCACCCCAGTGAGAGTCATTGTCTGTGGAACTGTACCCCAGTGAGAGTCAGCGTCTGTGGAACTGTACCCCAGTGAGAGTCAGCATCTGTGGAACTGTACCCCAGTGAGATTCAGTGTCTGTGGAACTGTACCCCAGTGAGAGTCAGTGTCTGTGGAACAGTACCCCAGAAAGTGTCAGTGTCTGTGGAACTGTACCCCAGAGAGAGTCAGTGTATGTGGAACTGTACCCCAGTGAGAGTCAGTGTCTGTGAAACAGTAACCCAGTGAGAGTAAGAGTCTGTAGAACTGTACCTCAGTGAGCGTCAGTGTCTGTTGAACTGTTCCCCAGTGAGAGTCAGTGCCTGTGGAACTGTACACCAGTGAGTCAGTGTCTGTGGAACTGGACCCCAGCGAGATTCTGTGTCTGTGGAACTGTAACCCAGTGAGAGTCAGTGTCTGTGGAACTGTACCCCAGTGAGAGTCAGTGTCTCTGGAACTGTAGCCCAGTGAGAGTCAGTGTCTGTGGAACTGTACCCCAGTGAGAGTCAGTTTCTGTGGAACTGCACCCCAGTGAGAGTCAGCGTCTGTGGAACTGTACCCCAGTGAGAGTCAGTGTCTGTGGAACTGTACCCCAGTGAGAGTCAGTGTCTGTGGAACTGTACCCCAGTGAGAGTCAGTGTCTGTGGAACTGTACCCCAGTGAGAGTCAGCGTCTGTGGAACTGTACCCCAGTGAGAGTCAGTGTCTGTGGAAATGTACCCCAGTGAGAGTCAGCGTCTGTGGAACTGTACCCCAGTGAGCGTCAGTGTCAGTGGAACAGTACCCCACTGAGAGTCAGTGTCTGTGGAACGGTACCACAGTGAGAGTCAGCGTCTGATGAACTGTACCCCAGTGGGAGTCAGTGTCTAAGGAACTGTACCCCAGTGAGAGTCAGCGTCTAAGGAACTGTACCCCAGTGAGAGTCAGCGTCTGTGGAACTGTACCCCAGTGAGAGTCATTGTCTAAGGAACTGTACCCCAGTGAGAGTCAGTGTCTGTGGAACTGTACCCCAGTGAGAGTCAGTGTCTGTGGAACTGTACCCCAGTGAGAGTCAGTGTCTGTGGAACTGTACCCCAGTGAGAGTCAGCGTCTGTGGAACTGTACCCCAGTGAGAGTCAGTGTCTGTGGAAATGTACCCCAGTGAGAGTCAGCGTCTGTGGAACTGTACCCCAGTGAGCGTCAGTGTCAGTGGAACAGTACCCCACTGAGAGTCAGTGTCTGTGGAACGGTACCACAGTGAGAGTCAGCGTCTGATGAACTGGACCCCAGTGAGAGTCAGTGTCTAAGGAACTGTACCCAAGTGAGAGTCAGCGTCTGTGGAACTGTACCCCAGTGAGAGTCATTGTCTGTGGAACTGTACCCCAGTGAGAGTCAGTGTCTGTGGAACTTTACCACTGTGAGCGTCAGTGTCTGCGGCAATGCACCCCATTGAGAGCCAGTGTCTGTGGAACTGTACCCCAGTGAGAGTCAGTGCCTGTGGAACTGTATACGAGTGAGAGTAAGTGTCTGTGGAACTGTACCCCAGTGAGAGTCAGTGTCTGTGGAACTGTACCCCAGTGACTGTCAGTGTCTGTGGAACTGTCCCCCAGTGAGAGTCAGTGTCAATGGAACTGTACTCCAGTGAGAGTCAGTGTCTGTGGAACTGTACCCCAGTGAGATTCAGTGTCTGTGGAACTGTACCCCAGTGAGAGTCAGTGTCTGTGGAACAGTACCCCAGAGAGTGTCAGTGTCTGTGGAACTGTACCCCAGAGAGAGTCAGTGTATGTGGAACTCTACCTCAGTGAGAGTCAGTGTCTGTGGAACTGGACCCCAGCGAGATTCTGTGTCTGTGGAACTGTACCCCAATGAGAGTCAGTGTCTGTGGAACTGTACCCCAGTGAGAGTCAGTTTCACTGGAACTGTACCCCAGTGAGAGTCAGTGTCTGTGGAACTGTACCCCAGTGAGAATCAGCGCCTGTGCAACTGTACCCCAGTGAGAGTCAGTGTCTGAGGAACTATACCCCAGTGAGAGTCAGTGTCTGTGGAACTGTACCCCAGTGAGAGTCAGTGTCTGTGGAACTGTACCCCAGTGAGAGTCAGCGTCTGTGGAACTGTACCCCAGTGAGAGTCAGTGTCTGTGGAAATGTACCCCAGTGAGAGTCAGTGTCTATGGAGCTGTACCCCAGTGACTGTAAGTTTCTGTGGAACTGTAACCAATTGAGAGTCAGTGTCTGTTGAACTGTACCCCGGTGAGAGTCAGTGTCTATGGAACTGTACCCCAGTGACTGTCAGTTTCTGTGGAACTGTAACCCAGTGAGCGTCAGCGTCTGTGGAACCCATACCCCAGTGAGAGTAGTGCCTGTGAAACTGTACCCCAGTGAGCATTTTTGTCTGTGGAACTGTACCCCAGTGAGAGTTCCTGTCTGTGGAACTGTACCCCAATGAGAGGCAGTGTCTGTTGAGCTGTACCCCAGTGAGAGTCAGTGTCTGTGGAACTGTACCCCAGTGAGAGTCAGTTTCAGTGGAACTGTACCCCAGTGAGAGTCAGTGTCTGTGGAACTGTACCCCAGTGAGAATCAGCGTCTGTTCAACTGTACCCCAGTAAGAGTCAGTGTCTGAGGAACTGTACCCCAGTGAGAGTCATTGTCTGTGGAACTGTACCCCAGTGAACGTCAGTGTATGTGGAACTGTACGCCACTGAGAGTCAGTGTCTGTGGAACAGTACCCCAGTGAGAGTCAGTGTCTCTGAAACTGTAGCCCAGTGAGAGTCGTGTCTGTGGAACTGTACCCCAGTGAGAGTCAGTTTCTGTGGAACTGTACCCCAGTGAGAGTCAGTGTCTGTGGAACTGTACCCCAGTGAGAGTCAGTGTCTGTGGAACTGTACCCCAGTGTGAGTCAGTGTCTGTGGAACTGTACCCCAGTGAGAGTCAGTGTCTGTGGAACTGTACCCCAGTGAGAGTCAGTGTCTGTGGAACTGTACCCCAGTGAGCATCAGTGTCTGTGGAACTGTACCCCAGTGAGCATCAGTGTCTGTGTAACTGTACACCAGTGAGACTCAGTGCCTGTGGAACGGTACCCCAGTGAGTGTCAGCGTCTGAGGAACTGTACCCGAGTGAGCGTCAGTGTCTGTGGAACTGTACGCCACTAAGAGTCAGTGTCTGTGGAACTGTACCCCAGTGAGAGTCACTGTCTGTGGAACTGTACCCCAGTGAGAGTCAGCGTCTGTGGAACTGTACCCCAGTGAGAGTCAGTGTCTGTGGAACTGGACCCCAGCGAGATTCTGTGTCTGTGGAACTGTAACCCAGTGAGAGTCAGTGTCTGTGGAACTGTACCCCAGTGAGAGTCAGTGTCTGTGGAACTGTACCCCAGTGAGAGTCAGTGTCTGTGGAACTGGACCCCAGCGAGATTCTGTGTCTGTGCAACTGTAACCCAAATAAGAGTCAGTGTCTGTTGAACTGTACCCCGGTGAGAGTCAGTGTCTATGGAACTGTACCCCAGTGACTGTCAGTTTCTGTGAACTGTACCCCAGTGAGTGTCAGCGTCTGTGGAACCCATACCCCAGTGAGTAGTGCCTGTGAAACTGTACCCCAGTGAACATTTTTGTCTGTGGAACTGTACCCCAGTGAGAGTTACTGTCTGTGGAACTGTACCCCAATGAGAGTAAGTGTCTGTGGAACTGTACCCCAGTGAGAGTCAGTTTCACTGGAACTGTGCCCCAGTGAGAGTCCGTGTCTGTGGAACTGTACCCCAGTGAGAATCAGCGCCTGTGCTACTGTACCCCAGTGAGAGTCAGTGACTGAGGAACTGTACCCCAGTGAGAGTCAGTGTCTTGTGGAACTGTACCCCAGTGAGAGTCAGTGTCTGTGGAACTGTACCCCAGTGAGAGACAGTGTCTGTGGAACTGTACCCCAGTGAGAGTCAGCGTCTGTGGAACTGTACCCCAGTGAGAGTCAGTGTCTGTGGAAATGTACCCCACTGAGAGTCAGTGTCTGTGGAACTGTACCCCAGTGAGAGTCAGCGTCTGTGGAACTGTACCCCAGTGAGAGTCAGTGTCTGTGGAACTGTACCCCAGTGAGAGTCAGTGTCTGTGGAACGGTACCCCAGTGAGAGTCAGCGTCTGAGGAACTGTACCCCAGTGAGAGTCAGTGTCTAAGGAACTGTACCCCAGTGAGAGTCAGCATCTGTGGAACTGTACCCCAGTGAGAGTCATTGTCTGTGGAACTGTACCCCACTGAGAGTCAGTGTCTGTGAAACTGTACCCCAGTGAGAGTCAGTGTCTGTGGAATGGTACCCCAGTGAGCGTCAGTGTCTGTGGAACTGCACCCCATTGAGAGCCAGTGTCTGTGGAACTGTACCCCAGTGCGAGTCAGTGCCTGTGGAACTGTCCCCCACTGAGAGTCAGTGTCTGTGGAACTGTACCCCAGTGAGATTCAGTGTCTGTGAAACTCTACCCCAGTGAGAGTCAGTGTCTGTGGAAATGTACCCCATTGAGAGTCAGTGTCTGTGGAACTGTACCCCAGTGAGCGTCAGTGTCTGTGGAACTGTACCCCAGTGAGAGTCAGTGTCTGTGGAACTGTACCCCAGTGAGCATCAGTGTCTGTGGAACTGTACCCCAGTGAGCATCAGTTTCTGTGGAACTGTACCCCAGTGACAGTCATTCTCTGTGGAACTGTACCCCACTGAGAGTCAGTGTCTGTGGAACTGTATCCCAGTGACAGTCATTGTCTGTGGAACTGTGCCCCAGTGAGAGTCAGTGTCTGTGAAACTGTACCCCAGTGAGAGTCAGTGTCTGTGGAACTCTACCCCAGTGAGAGTCAGAATCTGTAGAACTGTACCCCAGTGAGCGTCAGTGTCTGTGTAAATGTACAGCAGTGAGAGTCAGTGTCTGTGGAACTGTACCCCATTGAGAGTCAGTGTCTGTGGAACTGTACCCCAGTGAGCGTCAGTATCTGCGGAACTGTACCCCATTCAGAGTCAGTGTCTGTGGAACTGCACCCCAGTGAGAATCAGTGCCTGTGGAACTGTACCCCTTTGAGAGTCAGTGTCTGTGGAGCTGTACCCCAGTGAGCATCAGTGTCTGTGGAACTGTACCCCACTGAGAGTCAGTGTCTGTGGAACTGTGCAACAATGAACGTTGTTGCGTGTGGAACTGTACCCCAGTGAGAGTTAATGTCTGTGGAACTGTACCCCAGTGAAAGTCAGTGTCAGTGGAACTGTAACCCCGGTGAGAGTCAGCGTCTATTGAACTGTACCCCGGTGAGAGTCAGTGTCTAAGGACCTGTACCCCAGTGAGAGTCAGTGTCTATGGAACTGTACCCCAGTGAGAGTCAGTGTCTGTGGAACTGTACCCCAGTGAGAGTCAGTGTCTGTGGAACTGTACCCCAGTGAGAGTCAGCGTCTGTGGAACTGTACCCCAGTGAGAGTCAGTGTCTGTGGAAATGTACCCCACTGAGAGTCAGTGTCTGTGGAACTGTACCCCAGTGAGAGTCAGTGTCTGTGGAAATGTACCCCAGTGAGAGTCAGTGTCTGTGGAACTGTACCCCAGTGAGAGTCAATGTCTCTGGAACTGTAGCCCAGTGAGAGTCAGTGTCTGTGGAACGGTACCCCAGTGAGAGTCAGTGTCTGTGGAACTGTACCCCAGTGAGAGTCAGCGTCTGTGGAACTGTACCCCAGTGAGAGTCAGTGTCTGTGGAAATGTACCCCAGTGAGAGTCAGCGTCTGTGGAACTGTACCCCAGTGAGAGTCATTGTCTGTGGAACTGGACCCCAGTGAGAGTCAGTGTCTGTGAAACTGTACCCCAGTGAGAGTCAGTGGCTGTGGAATGGTACCCCAGTGAGCGTCAGTGTCTGTGGAACTGCACCCCATTGAGAGCCAGTGTCTGTGGAACTGTACCCCAGTGAGAGTCAGTGCCTGTGGAACTGTATACGAGTGAGAGTAAGTGTCTGTGGAACTGTACCCCAGTGAGAGTCAGTGTCTGTGGAACTGTACCCCAGTGAGTGTCAGTGTCTGTGGAACTGTCCCCCAGTGAGAGTCAGTGTCAATGGAACTGTACTCCAGTGAGAGTCAGTGTCTGTGGAACTGTACCCCAGTGAGAGTCAGTGTCAGTGGAACTGTACCCCAGTGAGAGTCAGTGTCTGTGGAACTGTACCCCAGTGAGAGTCAGTGTCTGTGGAACTGTACCCCAGTGAGAGTCAGTGTCAGTGGAACTGTACCCCACTGAGAGTCAGTGTCTGTGGAACTGTACCCCAGTGAGAGTCAGCGTCTGAGGAACTGTACCCCAGTGAGAGTCGGTGTCTCTGGAACTGTACCCAGTGAGATTCAGTGTCTGTGGAACTGTACCCCATTGAGAGTCAGTGTCGGTGGAACTGTACCCCAGTGAGCATCAGTGTCTGTGGAACTGTACCCCAGTGAGCGTCAGTGTCTGTGGAACTGCACGCCAGTGAGCATCAGTGTCTGTGGAACTGTACCCCAGTGAGCGTCAGTGTCTGTGGAACTGCACGCCAGTGAGCATCAGTGTCTGTGGAACTGTACCCCACTGAGAGTCAGTGTCTGTGGAACAGTACCCCAGTGAGAGTCAGCTTCTGAGGAACTGTACCCCAGTGAGAGTCAGTGTCTGTGGAACTGTACCCCAGTGAGCGTCAGTGTCTGTGGAACTGTACCCCAGTGAGCATCAGTGTCTGTGGAACTGTACCCCAGTGACTGTCATTGTCTGTGGAACTGTACCCCACTGAGAGTCAGAATCTGTAGAACTGTACCCCAGTGAGAGTCAGTGTCTGTGGAACTGTACCCCATTGAGAGTCAGTGTCTGTGGAACTGTACCCCAGTGAGAGTCAGTGTCAATGGAACTGCACCCCAGTGAGAGTCAGTTTCTGTGGAACTGTGCCCACCGAGAGTCAGTGTCTATGGAACTGTACCCCATTGAGCGTCAGTGTCTGTGGAACTGTACCCCAGTGAGAGTCAGTTTCGGTGGAACTGTACCCCAGTGAGTGTCAGTGCCTGTGGAACTGTACCCCAGTGAGAGTCAGTGTCTGTGGAACTGTACCCTAGTAACAGTCATTGTCTGTGGAACTGTACCCCAGTGAGAGTCATTGTCTGTGGAACTGTACCCCACTGAGAGTAAGTGTCTGTGGAACTGTATCCGAGTGAGAGTAAGTGTCTGTGGAACTGTACCCCAGTGAGAGTCAGTGTCTGTGAATCTGTACCCCAGTGAGAGTCAGTGCCTGTGGAACTGTTCCCCATTGAGAGTCAGTGTCTGTGGAACTGTATCCCCGTGAGCGTCAGTGTCTGTGGAACTGTACCCCATTGAGAGTCAGTGTCTGTGGAACTGTACCCCAGTGAGAGTAAGTGCCTGTGGAACTGTTCCCCATTGAGAGTCAGTGTCTGTGGAACTGTACCCCAGTGAGCATCAGTGTCTGTGGAACTGTACGCCACTAAGTGTCAGTGTCTGTGGAACTGTACCCCAGTGAGAGTCAGCGTCTGTGGAACTGTACCCCAGTGAGAGTCACTGTCTGTGGAACTGTACCCCAGTGAGAGTCAGCGTCTGTGGAACTGTACCCCAGTGAGAGTCAGTTTCTGTGGAACTGTGCCCACCGAGAGTCAGTGTCTATGGAACTGTACCCCATTGAGCGTCAGTGTCTGTGGAACTGTACCCCAGTGAGAGTCAGTGTCTGTGGAACTGTAACCCAGTGAGACTCAGTGTCTGTGGAACTGTACCCCAGTGAGCATCAGTGTCTGTGTAACTGTACACCAGTGAGACTCAGTGCCTGTGGAACGGTACCCCAGTGAGTGTCAGCGTCTGAGGAACTGTACCCGAGTGAGCGTCAGTGTCTGTGGAACTGTACTCCACTAAGAGTCAGTGTCTGTGGAACTGTACCCCAGTGAAAGTCAGCGTCGGTGGAACTGTACCCCAGTGAGAGACATTGTCTGTGGAACTGTACCCCAGTGAGAGTCAGCGTCTGTGGAACTTTACCCCAGTGAGAGTCAGCGTCTGTGGAACTGTACCCCAGTGAGATTCAGTGTCTGTGTAACTGTACCCCAGGGAGTGTCAGTGTCTGTGGAACAGTACCCCAGAGAGTGTCAGTGTCTGTGGAACTGTACCCCAGTGAGAGTCAGTGTCTGTGGAACTGTACCCCAGTGAGAGTCAGTGTCTGTGGAACTGTACCCCAGTGAGAGTCAGTGTCTGTAGAACTTTACCCCAGTGAGAGTCAGTGTCTGTGGAACTGTACCCCAGTGAGCGTCAGTGTCTGTGGAACTGTACCGCAGTGAGGGTCAGTGTCTGTGGAACTGTACCCCAGTGAGAGTCACTGTCTGTGAAACTGTACCCCAGTGAGAGTCAGTGTCTGTGAAACAGTACCCCAGTGAGAGTAAGAGTCTGTAGAACTGTACCTCAGTGAGCGTCAGTGTCTGTGTAAATGAACCCCAGTGAGCGTCAGTGACTGTGGAACTGTTCCCCAGTGAGAGGTAGTGTCAGTGGAACAGTACCCCAGTGAGAGTCAGAGTCTGTACAACTGTACCCCAGTGAGAGTCAGTGTCTGTGGAACTGTACCCCAGGAAGAGTCAGCGTCTGTGGAACTGTACCCAGTAAGAGTCAGTGTCTGTGGAACTGTACCCCAGTGACAGTCAGTGCCTGTGGAACTGCTCCCCAGTGAGAGTCAGTGTCTGTGGAACTGTACCCCAGTGAGAGTCAGCGTCTGTGGAACTGCACCCCAGTGAGAGTCAGTGTCTGTGGAACTGTACGCCACTAAGAGTCAGTGTCTGTGGAACTGTACCCCAGTGAGAGTTAGCGTCTGTGGAACTATACCCCAGTGAGAGTCATTGTCTGTGGAACTGCACCCCAGTGAGAGTCATTGTCTGTGGAACTGTACCCCAGTGAGAGTCAGCGTCTGTGGAACTGTACCCCAGTGAGAGTCAGCATCTGTGGAACTGTACCCCAGTGAGATTCAGTGTCTGTGGAACTGTACCCCAGTGAGAGTCAGTGTCTGTGGAACAGTACCCCAGAGAGTGTCAGTGTCTGTGGAACTGTACCCCAGAGTGAGTCAGTGTATGTGGAACTGTACCCCAGTGAGAGTCAGTGTCTGTGTAACAGTACCCCAGTGAGAGTAAGAGTCTGTAGAACTGTACCTCAGTGAGCGTCAGTGTCTGTTGAACTGTTCCCCAGTGAGAGTCAGTGCCTGTGGAACTGTACACCAGTGAGTCAGTGTCTGTGGAACTGGACCCCAGCGAGATTCTGTGTCTGTGGAACTGTAACCCAGTGAGAGTCAGTGTCTGTGGAACTGTACCCCAGTGAGAGTCAGTGTCTCTGGAACTGTAGCCCAGTGAGAGTCAGTGTCTGTGGAACTGTACCCCAGTGAGAGTCAGTTTCTGTGGAACTGCACCCCAGTGAGAGTCAGCGTCTGTGGAACTGTACCCCAGTGAGAGTCAGTGTCTGTGGAACTGTACCCCAGTGAGAGTCAGTGTCTGTGGAACTGTACCCCAGTGAGAGTCAGTGTCTGTGGAACTGTACCCCAGTGAGAGTCAGCGTCTGTGGAACTGTACCCCAGTGAGAGTCAGTGTCTGTGGAAATGTACTCCAGTGAGAGTCAGCGTCTGTGGAACTGTACCCCAGTGAGCGTCAGTGTCAGTGGAACAGTACCCCACTGAGAGTCAGTGTCTGTGGAACGGTACCACAGTGAGAGTCAGCGTCTGATGAACTGTACCCCAGTGGGAGTCAGTGTCTAAGGAACTGTACCCCAGTGAGAGTCAGCGTCTAAGGAACTGTACCCCAGTGAGAGTCAGCGTCTGTGGAACTGTACCCCAGTGAGAGTCATTGTCTAAGGAACTGTACCCCAGTGAGAGTCAGTGTCTGTGGAACTGTACCCCAGTGAGAGTCAGTGTCTGTGGAACTGTACCCCAGTGAGAGTCAGTGTCTGTGGAACTGTACCCCAGTGAGAGTCAGCGTCTGTGGAACTGTACCCCAGTGAGAGTCAGTGTCTGTGGAAATGTACCCCAGTGAGAGTCAGCGTCTGTGGAACTGTACCCCAGTGAGCGTCAGTGTCAGTGGAACAGTACCCCACTGAGAGTCAGTGTCTGTGGAACGGTACCACAGTGAGAGTCAGCGTCTGATGAACTGGACCCCAGTGAGAGTCAGTGTCTAAGGAACTGTACCCAAGTGAGAGTCAGCGTCTGTGGAACTGTACCCCAGTGAGAGTCAGTGTCTGTGGAACTTTACCACAGTGAGCGTCAGTGTCTGCGGAAATGCACCCCATTGAGAGCCAGTGTCTGTGGAACTGTACCCCAGTGAGAGTCAGTGCCTGTGGAACTGTATACGAGTGAGAGTAAGTGTCTGTGGAACTGTACCCCAGTGAGAGTCAGTGTCTGTGGAACTGTACCCCAGTGACTGTCAGTGTCTGTGGAACTGTCCCCCAGTGAGAGTCAGTGTCAATGGAACTGTACTCCAGTGAGAGTCAGTGTCTGTGGAACTGTACCCCAGTGAGATTCAGTGTCTGTGGAACTGTACCCCAGTG
The DNA here is from genome assembly GCF_052327205.1 of Somniosus microcephalus. NCBI lineage: Eukaryota > Metazoa > Chordata > Chondrichthyes > Squaliformes > Somniosidae > Somniosus > Somniosus microcephalus. The sequence continues at coordinate 70,860,840 of NC_141009.1, forward strand.
AGAGTCAGTGTCTGTGGAACAGTACCCCAGAGAGTGTCAGTGTCTGTGGAACTGTACCCCAGAGAGAGTCAGTGTATGTGGAACTCTACCTCAGTGAGAGTCAGTGTCTGTGGAACAGGACCCCAGCGAGATTCTGTGTCTGTGGAACTGTACCCCAATGAGAGTCAGTGTCTGTGGAACTGTACCCCAGTGAGAGTCAGTTTCACTGGAACTGTACCCCAGTGAGAGTCAGTGTCTGTGGAACTGTACCCCAGTGAGAATCAGCGCCTGTGCAACTGTACCCCAGTGAGAGTCAGTGTCTGAGGAACTATACCCCAGTGAGAGTCAGTGTCTGTGGAACTGTACCCCAGTGAGAGTCAGTGTCTGTGGAACTGTACCCCAGTGAGAGTCAGCGTCTGTGGAACTATACCCCAGTGAGAGTCATTGTCTGTGGAACTGCACCCCAGTGAGAGTCATTGTCTGTGGAACTGTACCCCAGTGAGAGTCAGCGTCTGTGGAACTGTACCCCAGTGAGAGTCAGCATCTGTGGAACTGTACCCCAGTGAGATTCAGTGTCTGTGGAACTGTACCCCAGTGAGAGTCAGTGTCTGTGGAACAGTACCCCAGAGAGTGTCAGTGTCTGTGGAACTGTACCCCAGAGTGAGTCAGTGTATGTGGAACTGTACCCCAGTGAGAGTCAGTGTCTGTGTAACAGTACCCCAGTGAGAGTAAGAGTCTGTAGAACTGTACCTCAGTGAGCGTCAGTGTCTGTTGAACTGTTCCCCAGTGAGAGTCAGTGCCTGTGGAACTGTACACCAGTGAGTCAGTGTCTGTGGAACTGGACCCCAGCGAGATTCTGTGTCTGTGGAACTGTAACCCAGTGAGAGTCAGTGTCTGTGGAACTGTACCCCAGTGAGAGTCAGTGTCTCTGGAACTGTAGCCCAGTGAGAGTCAGTGTCTGTGGAACTGTACCCCAGTGAGAGTCAGTTTCTGTGGAACTGCACCCCAGTGAGAGTCAGCGTCTGTGGAACTGTACCCCAGTGAGAGTCAGTGTCTGTGGAACTGTACCCCAGTGAGAGTCAGTGTCTGTGGAACTGTACCCCAGTGAGAGTCAGTGTCTGTGGAACTGTACCCCAGTGAGAGTCAGCGTCTGTGGAACTGTACCCCAGTGAGAGTCAGTGTCTGTGGAAATGTACCCCAGTGAGAGTCAGCGTCTGTGGAACTGTACCCCAGTGAGCGTCAGTGTCAGTGGAACAGTACCCCACTGAGAGTCAGTGTCTGTGGAACGGTACCACAGTGAGAGTCAGCGTCTGATGAACTGTACCCCAGTGGGAGTCAGTGTCTAAGGAACTGTACCCCAGTGAGAGTCAGCGTCTAAGGAACTGTACCCCAGTGAGAGTCAGCGTCTGTGGAACTGTACCCCAGTGAGAGTCATTGTCTAAGGAACTGTACCCCAGTGAGAGTCAGTGTCTGTGGAACTGTACCCCAGTGAGAGTCAGTGTCTGTGGAACTGTACCCCAGTGAGAGTCAGTGTCTGTGGAACTGTACCCCAGTGAGAGTCAGCGTCTGTGGAACTGTACCCCAGTGAGAGTCAGTGTCTGTGGAAATGTACCCCAGTGAGAGTCAGCGTCTGTGGAACTGTACCCCAGTGAGCGTCAGTGTCAGTGGAACAGTACCCCACTGAGAGTCAGTGTCTGTGGAACGGTACCACAGTGAGAGTCAGCGTCTGATGAACTGGACCCCAGTGAGAGTCAGTGTCTAAGGAACTGTACCCAAGTGAGAGTCAGCGTCTGTGGAACTGTACCCCAGTGAGAGTCAGTGTCTGTGGAACTTTACCACAGTGAGCGTCAGTGTCTGCGGAAATGCACCCCATTGAGAGCCAGTGTCTGTGGAACTGTACCCCAGTGAGAGTCAGTGCCTGTGGAACTGTATACGAGTGAGAGTAAGTGTCTGTGGAACTGTACCCCAGTGAGAGTCAGTGTCTGTGGAACTGTACCCCAGTGACTGTCAGTGTCTGTGGAACTGTCCCCCAGTGAGAGTCAGTGTCAATGGAACTGTACTCCAGTGAGAGTCAGTGTCTGTGGAACTGTACCCCAGTGAGATTCAGTGTCTGTGGAACTGTACCCCAGTGAGTGTCAGTGTCTGTGGAACTGTACCCCAGAGAGAGTCAGTGTATGTGGAACTCTACCTCAGTGAGAGTCAGTGTCTGTGGAACTGGACCCCAGCGAGATTCTGTGTCTGTGGAACTGTACCCCAATGAGAGTCAGTGTCTGTGGAACTGTACCCCAGTGAGAGTCAGTTTCACTGGAACTGTACCCCAGTGAGAGTCAGTGTCTGTGGAACTGTACCCCAGTGAGAATCAGCGCCTGTGCAACTGTACCCCAGTGAGAGTCAGTGTCTGAGGAACTATACCCCAGTGAGAGTCAGTGTCTGTGGAACTGTACCCCAGTGAGAGTCAGTGTCTGTGGAACTGTACCCCAGTGAGAGTCAGCGTCTGTGGAACTGTACCCCAGTGAGAGTCAGTGTCTGTGGAAATGTACCCCAGTGAGAGTCAGTGTCTATGGAGCTGTACCCCAGTGACTGTAAGTTTCTGTGGAACTGTAACCAATTGAGAGTCAGTGTCTGTTGAACTGTACCCCGGTGAGAGTCAGTGTCTATGGAACTGTACCCCAGTGACTGTCAGTTTCTGTGGAACTGTAACCCAGTGAGCGTCAGCGTCTGTGGAACCCATACCCCAGTGAGAGTAGTGCCTGTGAAACTGTACCCCAGTGAGCATTTTTGTCTGTGGAACTGTACCCCAGTGAGAGTTCCTGTCTGTGGAACTGTACCCCAATGAGAGGCAGTGTCTGTTGAGCTGTACCCCAGTGAGAGTCAGTGTCTGTGGAACTGTACCCCAGTGAGAGTCAGTTTCAGTGGAACTGTACCCCAGTGAGAGTCAGTGTCTGTGGAACTGTACCCCAGTGAGAATCAGCGTCTGTTCAACTGTACCCCAGTAAGAGTCAGTGTCTGAGGAACTGTACCCCAGTGAGAGTCATTGTCTGTGGAACTGTACCCCAGTGAACGTCAGTGTATGTGGAACTGTACGCCACTGAGAGTCAGTGTCTGTGGAACAGTACCCCAGTGAGAGTCAGTGTCTCTGAAACTGTAGCCCAGTGAGAGTCGTGTCTGTGGAACTGTACCCCAGTGAGAGTCAGTTTCTGTGGAACTGTACCCCAGTGAGAGTCAGTGTCTGTGGAACTGTACCCCAGTGAGAGTCAGTGTCTGTGGAACTGTACCCCAGTGTGAGTCAGTGTCTGTGGAACTGTACCCCAGTGAGAGTCAGTGTCTGTGGAACTGTACCCCAGTGAGAGTCAGTGTCTGTGGAACTGTACCCCAGTGAGCATCAGTGTCTGTGGAACTGTACCCCAGTGAGCATCAGTGTCTGTGTAACTGTACACCAGTGAGACTCAGTGCCTGTGGAACGGTACCCCAGTGAGTGTCAGCGTCTGAGGAACTGTACCCGAGTGAGCGTCAGTGTCTGTGGAACTGTACGCCACTAAGAGTCAGTGTCTGTGGAACTGTACCCCAGTGAGAGTCACTGTCTGTGGAACTGTACCCCAGTGAGAGTCAGCGTCTGTGGAACTGTACCCCAGTGAGAGTCAGTGTCTGTGGAACTGGACCCCAGCGAGATTCTGTGTCTGTGGAACTGTAACCCAGTGAGAGTCAGTGTCTGTGGAACTGTACCCCAGTGAGAGTCAGTGTCTGTGGAACTGTACCCCAGTGAGAGTCAGTGTCTGTGGAACTGGACCCCAGCGAGATTCTGTGTCTGTGCAACTGTAACCCAAATAAGAGTCAGTGTCTGTTGAACTGTACCCCGGTGAGAGTCAGTGTCTATGGAACTGTACCCCAGTGACTGTCAGTTTCTGTGAACTGTACCCCAGTGAGTGTCAGCGTCTGTGGAACCCATACCCCAGTGAGAAGTGCCTGTGAAACTGTACCCCAGTGAACATTTTTGTCTGTGGAACTGTACCCCAGTGAGAGTTACTGTCTGTGGAACTGTACCCCAATGAGAGTAAGTGTCTGTGGAACTGTACCCCAGTGAGAGTCAGTTTCACTGGAACTGTGCCCCAGTGAGAGTCCGTGTCTGTGGAACTGTACCCCAGTGAGAATCAGCGCCTGTGCTACTGTACCCCAGTGAGAGTCAGTGACTGAGGAACTGTACCCCAGTGAGAGTCAGTGTCTTGTGGAACTGTACCCCAGTGAGAGTCAGTGTCTGTGGAACTGTACCCCAGTGAGAGACAGTGTCTGTGGAACTGTACCCCAGTGAGAGTCAGCGTCTGTGGAACTGTACCCCAGTGAGAGTCAGTGTCTGTGGAAATGTACCCCACTGAGAGTCAGTGTCTGTGGAACTGTACCCCAGTGAGAGTCAGCGTCTGTGGAACTGTACCCCAGTGAGAGTCAGTGTCTGTGGAACTGTACCCCAGTGAGAGTCAGTGTCTGTGGAACGGTACCCCAGTGAGAGTCAGCGTCTGAGGAACTGTACCCCAGTGAGAGTCAGTGTCTAAGGAACTGTACCCCAGTGAGAGTCAGCATCTGTGGAACTGTACCCCAGTGAGAGTCATTGTCTGTGGAACTGTACCCCACTGAGAGTCAGTGTCTGTGGAACTGTACCCCAGTGAGAGTCAGTGTCTGTGGAACTGTACCCCAGTGAGAGTCAGTGTCTGTGGAACGGTACCCCAGTGAGAGTCAGTGTCTGAGGAACTGTATCCGAGTGAGAGTAAGTGTCTGTGGAACTGTACCCCAGTGAGAGTCAGTGTCTGTGAAACTGTACCCCAGTGAGAGTCAGTGTCTGTGGAATGGTACCCCAGTGAGCGTCAGTGTCTGTGGAACTGCACCCCATTGAGAGCCAGTGTCTGTGGAACTGTACCCCAGTGAGAGTCAGTGCCTGTGGAACTGTCCCCCACTGAGAGTCAGTGTCTGTGGAGCTGTACCCCAGTGAGATTCAGTGTCTGTGAAACTCTACCCCATTGAGAGTCAGTGTCTGTGGAACTGTACAGCAGTGAGTCAGTGTCTGTCGAAATGTCGCCCATTGAGAGTCAGTGTCGGTGGAACTGTACCCCAGTGAGCGTCAGTGTCTGTGGAACTGTACCCCAGTGAGCGTCAGTGTCTGTGGAACAGTACACCAGTGAGAGTCAGTGTCTGTGGAACTGTACCCCAGTGAGCATCAGTGTCTGTGGAACTGTACCCCAGTGAGCATCAGTTTCTGTGGAACTGTACCCCAGTGACAGTCATTCTCTGTGGAACTGTACCCCACTGAGAGTCAGTGTCTGTGGAACTGTACCCCAGTGACAGTCATTGTCTGTGGAACTGTGCCCCAGTGAGAGTCAGTGTCTGTGAAACTGTACCCCAGTGAGAGTCAGTGTCTGTGGAACTCTACCCCAGTGAGAGTCAGAATCTGTAGAACTGTACCCCAGTGAGCGTCAGTGTCTGTGTAAATGTACAGCAGTGAGAGTCAGTGTCTGTGGAACTGTACCCCATTGAGAGTCAGTGTCTGTGGAACTGTACCCCAGTGAGCGTCAGTATCTGCGGAACTGTACCCCATTCAGAGTCAGTGTCTGTGGAACTGCACCCCAGTGAGAATCAGTGCCTGTGGAACTGTACCCCTTTGAGAGTCAGTGTCTGTGGAGCTGTACCCCAGTGAGCATCAGTGTCTGTGGAACTGTACCCCACTGAGAGTCAGTGTCTGTGGAACTGTGCAACAATGAACGTTGTTGCGTGTGGAACTGTACCCCAGTGAGAGTTAATGTCTGTGGAACTGTACCCCAGTGAAAGTCAGTGTCAGTGGAACTGTAACCCCGGTGAGAGTCAGTGTCTGTTGAACTGTACCCCGGTGAGAGTCAGTGTCTAAGGAACTGTACCCCAGTGAGAGTCAGTGTCTATGGAACTGTACCCCAGTGAGAGTCAGTGTCTGTGGAACTGTACCCCAGTGAGAGTCAGTGTCTGTGGAACTGTACCCCAGTGAGAGTCAGCGTCTGTGGAACTGTACCCCAGTGAGAGTCAGTGTCTGTGGAAATGTACCCCACTGAGAGTCAGTGTCTGTGGAACTGTACCCCAGTGAGAGTCAGTGTCTGTGGAACTTTACCCCAGTGAGTGTCAGTGTCTGTGGAAATGTACCCCAGTGAGAGTCAGTGTCTGTGGAACTGTACCCCAGTGAGAGTCAGTGTCTGTGGAACTGTACCCCAGTGAGAGTCAATGTCTCTGGAACTGTACCCCAGTGAGAGTCAGTGTCTGTGGAACGGTACCCCAGTGAGAGTCAGCGTCTGAGGAACTGTACCCCAGTGAGAGTCAGTGTCTAAGGAACTGTACCCCAGTGAGAGTCAGCGTCTGTGGAACTGTTCCCCATTGAGAGTCAGTGTCTGTGGAACTGTATCCCAGTGAGCGTCAGTGTCTGTGGAACTGTACACCATTGAGAGTCAGTGTCTGTGGAACTGTACCCCAGTGAGAGTCAGTGCCTGTGGAACTGTTCCCCATTGAGAGTCAGTGTCTGTGGAACTGTACCCCAGTGAGCATCAGTGTCTGTGGAACTGTACCCCAGTGAGCATCAGTGTCTGTGTAACTGTACACCAGTGAGACTCAGTGCCTGTGGAACGGTACCCCAGTGAGTGTCAGCGTCTGAGGAACTGTACCCGAGTGAGCGTCAGTGTCTCTGGAACTGTACCCCAGTGAGAGTCAGCGTCTGTGGAACTGTACCCCAGTGAGAGTCAGCGTCTGTGGAACAGTACCCCAGTGAGAGTCAGTGTCTGTGGAACTTTACCCCAGTGAGAGTTAGTGTCTGTGGAACTGTACCCCAGTGAGAGTCAGTGTCTGTGGAACTGTACCGCAGTGAGATTCAGTGTCTGTGGAACTGTACCCCAGTGAGAGTCAGTGTCTGTGGAAATGTACCCCAGTGAGAGTCAGCGTCTATGGAACTGTACCCCAGTGAGAGTCAGCGTCTGTGGACCTGTACACCAGTGAGAGTCAGCGTCTGAGGAACTGTACCCCAGTAAGAGTCAGTGTCTAAGGAACTGTACCCCAGTGAGAGTCAGCGTCTGTGGAACTGTACCCCAGTGAGAGTCATTGTCTGTGGAACTGTACCCCATTGAGAGTCAGTGTCTGTGGAACTGTACCCCAGTGAGCGTCAGTGTCAGTGGAAAAGTACCCCACTGAGAGTCTGTGTCTGTGGAACTGTATCCGAGTGAGAGTAAGTGTCTGTGGAACTGTACCCCAGTGAGAGTCAGTGTCTGTGAAACTGTACCCCAGTGAGAGTCAGTGTCTGTGGAATGGTACCGCAGTGAGCGTCAGTGTCTGTGGAACTGTACCCCATTGAGAGTCAGTGCCTGTGGAACTGTATACGAGTGAGAGTAAGTGTCTGTGGAACTGTACCCCAGTGAGAGTCAGTGCCTGTGGAACTGTATACGAGTGAGAGTAAGTGTCTGTGGAACTGTACCCCAGTGAGAGTCAGTGTCTGTGGAACTGTAGCCCAGTGAGAGTCAGTGTCTGTGGAACTGTCCCCCAGTGAGAGTCAGTGTCAGTGGAACTGTACCCCAGTGAGAGTCAGTGTCTGTGGAACTGTACCCCAGTGAGAGTCAGTGTCAGTGGAACTGTACCCCAGTGAGAGTCAGTGTCTGTGGAACTGTACCCCAGTGAGAGTCAGTGTCAGTGGAACTGTACCCCACTGAGAGTCAGTGTCTGTGGAACTGCACCCCAGTGAGTGTCAGCATCTGAGGAACTGTACCCCAGTGAGAGTCGGTGTCTGTGGAACTGTACCCCAGTGAGATTCAGTGTCTGTGAAACTCTACCCCAGTGAGATTCAGTGTCTGTGGAAATGTACCCCATTGAGAATCAGTGTCGGTGGAACTGTACCCCAGTGAGCGTCAGTGTCTGTGGAACAGTACCCCAGTGAGAGTCAGCTTCTGAGGAACTGTACCCCAGTGAGAGTCAGTGTCTGTGGAACTGTACCCCAGTGAGCGTCAGTGTCTGTGGAACTGTACCCCAGTGAGCATCAGTGTCTGTGGAACTGTACCCCAGTGACATTCATTGTCTGTGGAACTGTACCCCACTGAGAGTCAGTGTCTGTGGAACTGTACCCCAGTGACAGTCATTGTCTGTGGAACTGTGCCCCAGTGAGAGTCAGTGTCTGTGAAACTGTACCCCAGTGAGAGTCAGTGTCTGTGGAACTGTACCCCAGTGAGAGTCAGAATCTGTAGAACTGTACCCCAGTGAGCGTCAGTGTCTGTGTAACTGTACAGCAGTGAGAGTCAGTGTCTGTGGAACTGTACCCCATTGAGAGTCAGTGTCTGTGGAACTGTACCCCAGTTAGCGTCAGTGTCTGCGGAACTGTACCCCATTCAGAGTCAGTGTCTTTGGAACAGTACCCCAGTGAGAGTCAGAGTCTGTACAACTGTACCCCAGTGAGAGTCAGTGTCTGTCGAACTGTACCCCGGGAAGAGTCAGCGCCTGTGGAACTTTACCCAGTAAGAGTCAGTGTCTGTGGAACTGTACCCCAGTGACAGTCAGTGCCTGTGGAACTGTTCCCCAGTGAGAGTCAGTGTCTGTGGAACTGTACCCCAGTGACAGTCAGTGCCTGTGGAACTGTTCCCCAGTAAGAGTCAGTGTCTGTGGAACTGTACCCCAGTGACAGTCAGTGCCTGTGGAACTGTTCCCCAGTGAGAGTCAGTGTCTGTGGAACTGTACCCCAGTGAGAGTCAGTGTCTGTGGAACTGCACCCCAGTGAGAGTCAGTGTCTGTGGAACTGTACCCCAGTGAGAGTCAGTGCCTGTGGAACTGTTCCCCAGTGAGAGTCAGTGTCTGTTGAACTGTTCCCCAGTGAGAGTCAGTGCCTGTGGAACTGTAACCCAGTGAGAGTCAGTGTCTGTGGAACTGTACCGCAGTGAGAGTCAGTGTCTGTGGAACTGTACCCCAGTGAGAGTCAGTGTCTGTGGAACTGGACCCCAGCGAGATTCTGTGTCTGTCGAAATGTAACCCAGTGAGAGTCAGTGTCTCTGGAACTGTACCCCAGTGAGAGTCAGTGTCTGTAGAACTGTACCCCAGTGACTGTCAGTTTCTGTGCAACTGTAACCCAGTGAGAGTCAGTGTCTGTTGAACTGTACCCCGGTGAGAGTCAGTGTCTATGGAACTGTACCCCAGTGACTGTCAGTTTCTGTGGAACTGTAACCCAGTGAGCGTCAGCGTCTGTGGAACCCATACCCCAGTGAGAGTAGTGCCTGTGAAACTGTACCCCAGTGAGCATTTTTGTCTGTGGAACTCTACCCAGTGAGAGTTACTGTCTGTGGAACTGTACCCCAATGAGAGTCAGTGTCTGTTGAACTGTACCCCAGTGAGAGTCAGTGTCTGTGGAACTGTACCCCAGTGAGAATCAGCGTCTGTGCAACTGTACCCCAGTGAGAGCCAGTGTCTGAGGAACTGTACCCCATTGAGAGTCAGTGTCTGTGGAACTGTACCCCAGTGAGAGTCAGCGTCTGTGGAACTGTACCCCATTGAGTCAGTGTCTGTGGAACTGTACCCCAGTGAGAGTCAGTGTCTCTGGAACTGTAGCCCTGTGAGAGTCAGTGTCTGTGGAACTGTACCCCAGTGAGAGTCAGTTTCTGTGGAACTGTACCCCAGTGAGAGTCAGCGTCTGTGGAACTGTACCCCAGTGAGAGTCAGTGTCTGTGGAACTGTACCACAGTGAGAGTCAGTGTCTGTGGAACTGTACCCCAGTGAGAGTGAGTGCCTGTGGAACTGTGCCCCAGTGAGAGTCAGCGTCTGTGGAACTGTACCCCAGTGAGAGTCAGTGTCTGTGGAAATGTACCCCAGTGAGAGTCATTGTCTGTGGAACTGTACCCCACTGAGAGTCAGTGTCTCTGGAACTGTACCCCAGTGAGAGTCAGCGTCTGTGGAACTGTACCCCAGTGAGAGTCAGTGTCTGTGGAAATGTACCCCACTGAGAGTCAGTGTCTGTGGAACGGTACCCCAGTGAGAGTCAATGTCTCTGGAACTGTAGCCCAGTGAGAGTCAGTGTCTGTGGAACGGTACCCCAGTGAGAGTCAGCGTCTGAGGAACTGTACCCCAGTGAGAGTCAGTGTCTAAGGAACTGTACCCCAGTGAGAGTCAGCGTCTGTGGAACTGTTCCCCATTGAGAGTCAGTGTCTGTGGAACTGTATCCCAGTGAGCGTCAGTGTCTGTGGAACTGTACACCATTGAGAGTCAGTGTCTGTGGAACTGTACCCCAGTGAGAGTCAGTGCCTGTGGAACTGTTCCCCATTGAGAGTCAGTGTCTGTGGAACTGTACCCCAGTGAGCATCAGTGTCTGTGGAACTGTACCCCAGTGAGCATCAGTGTCTGTGTAACTGTACACCAGTGAGACTCAGTGCCTGTGGAACGGTACCCCAGTGAGTGTCAGCGTCTGAGGAACTGTACCCGAGTGAGCGTCAGTGTCTCTGGAACTGTACCCCAGTGAGAGTCAGCGTCTGTGGAACTGTACCCCAGTGAGAGTCAGCGTCTGTGGAACGGTACCCCAGTGAGAGTCAGTGTCTGTGGAACTTTACCCCAGTGAGAGTTAGTGTCTGTGGACCTGTACCCCAGTGAGAGTCAGCGTCTGAGGAACTGTACCCCAGTAAGAGTCAGTGTCTAAGGAACTGTACCCCAGTGAGAGTCAGCGTCTGTGGAACTGTACCCCAGTGAGAGTCATTGTCTGTGGAACTGTACCCCATTGAGAGTCAGTGTCTGTGGAACTGTACCCCAGTGAGCGTCAGTGTCCGTGGAAAAGTACCCCACTGAGAGTCTGTGTCTGTGGAACTGTATCCGAGTGAGAGTAAGTGTCTGTGGAACTGTACCCCAGTGAGAGTCAGTGTCTGTGAAACTGTACCCCAGTGAGAGTCAGTGTCTGTGGAATGGTACCGCAGTGAGCGTCAGTGTCTGTGGAACTGTAACCCATTGAGAGCCAGTGTCTGTGGAACTGTACCCCAGTGAGAGTCAGTGCCTGTGGAACTGTATACGAGTGAGAGTATGTGTCTGTGGAACTGTACCCCAGTGAGAGTCAGTGTCTGTGGAACTGTAGCCCAGTGAGAGTCAGTGTCTGTGGAACTGTCCCCCAGTGAGAGTCAGTGTCAGTGGAACTGTACCCCAGTGAGAGTCAGTGTCTGTGGAACTGTACCCCAGTGAGAGTCAGTGTCAGTGGAACTGTACCCCAGTGAGAGTCAGTGTCTGTGGAACTGTACCCCAGTGAGAGTCAGTGTCAGTGGAACTGTACCCCACTGAGAGTCAGTGTCTGTGGAACTGCACCCCAGTGAGTGTCAGCGTCTGAGGAACTGTACCCCAGTGAGAGTCGGTGTCTGTGGAACTGTACCCCAGTGAGATTCAGTGTCTGTGAAACTCTACCCCAGTGAGATTCAGTGTCTGTAGAAATGTAGCCCATTGAGAGTCAGTGTCGGTGGAACTGTACCCCAGTGAGCGTCAGTGTCTGTGGAACAGTACCCCAGTGAGAGTCAACTTCTGAGGAACTGTACCCCAGTGAGAGTCAGTGTCTGTGGAACTGTACCCCAGTGAGCGTCAGTGTCTGTGGAACTGTACCCCAGTGAGCATCAGTGTCTGTGGAACTGTACCCCAGTGACATTCATTGTCTGTGGAACTGTACCCCACTGAGAGTCAGTGTCTGTGGAACTGTACCCCAGTGACAGTCATTGTCTGTGGAACTGTGCCCCAGTGAGAGTCAGTGTCTGTGAAACTGTACCCCAGTGAGAGTCAGTGTCTGTGGAACTGTACCCCAGTGAGAGTCAGAATCTGTAGAACTGTACCCCAGTGAGCGTCAGTGTCTGTGTAACTGTACAGCAGTGAGAGTCAGTGTCTGTGGAACTGTACCCCATTGAGAGTCAGTGTCTGTTGAACTGTCCCCCAGTTAGCGTCAGTGTCTGCGGAACTGTACCCCATTCAGAGTTAGTGTCTTTGGAACAGTACCCCAGTGAGAGTCAGAGTCTGTACAACTGTACCCCAGTGAGAGTCAGTGTCTGTCGAACTGTACCCCGGGAAGAGTCAGCGTCTGTGGAACTTTACCCAGTAAGAGTCAGTGTCTGTGGAACTGTACCCCAGTGACAGTCAGTGCCTGTGGAACTGTTCCCCAGTGAGAGTCAGTGTCTGTGGAACTGTACCCCAGTGACAGTCAGTGCCTGTGGAACTGTACCCCAGTAAGAGTCAGTGTCTGTGGAACTGTACCCCAGTGACAGTCAGTGCCTGTGGAACTGTTCCCCAGTAAGAGTCAGTGTCTGTGGAACTGTACCCCAGTGACAGTCAGTGCCTGTGGAACTGTTCCCCAGTGAGAGTCAGTGTCTGTGGAACTGTACCCCAGTGAGAGTCAGTGTCTGTGGAACTGCACCCCAGTGAGAGTCAGTGTCTGTGGAACTGTACCCCAGTGAGAGTCAGTGCCTGTGGAACTGTTCCCCAGTGAGAGTCAGTGTCTGTTGAACTGTTCCCCAGTGAGAGTCAGTGCCTGTGGAACTGTAACCCAGTGAGAGTCAGCGTCTGTGGAACTGTACCGCAGTGAGAGTCAGTGTCTGTGGAACTGTACCCCAGTGAGAGTCAGTGTCTGTGGAACTGGACCCCAGCGAGATTCTGTGTCTGTGGAAATGTAACCCAGTGAGAGTCAGTGTCTCTGGAACTGTACCCCAGTGAGAGTCAGTGTCTGTAGAACTGTACCCCAGTGACTGTCAGTTTCTGTGCAACTGTAACCCAGTGAGAGTCAGTGTCTGTTGAACTGTACCCCGGTGAGAGTATGTGTCTATGGAACTGTACCCCAGTGACTGTCAGTTTCTGTGGAACTGTAACCCAGTGAGCGTCAGCGTCTGTGGAACCCATACCCCAGTGAGAGTAGTGCCTGTGAAACTGTACCCCAGTGAGCATTTTTGTCTGTGGAACTCTACCCCAGTGAGAGTTACTGTCTGTGGAACTGTACCCCAATGAGAGTCAGTGTCTGTTGAACTGTACCCCAGTGAGAGTCAGTGTCTGTGGAACTGTACCCCAGTGAGAATCAGCGTCTGTGCAACTGTACCCCAGTGAGAGCCAGTGTCTGAGGAACTGTACCCCAGTGAGAGTCAGTGTCTGTGGAACTGTACCCCAGTGAGAGTCAGTGTCTGTGGAACTGTACCCCATTGAGAGTCAGTGTCTGTGGAACTGTACCCCAGTGAGAGTCAGCGTCTGTGGAACTGTACCCCATTGAGTCAGTGTCTGTGGAACTGTACCCCAGTGAGAGTCAGTGTCTCTGGAACTGTAGCCCTGTGAGAGTCAGTGTCTGTGGAACTGTACCCCAGTGAGAGTCAGTTTCTGTGGAACTGTACCCCAGTGAGAGTCAGCGTCTGTGGAACTGTACCCCAGTGAGAGTCAGTGTCTGTGGAACTGTACCACAGTGAGAGTCAGTGTCTGTGGAACTGTACCCCAGTGAGAGTCAGTGCCTGTGGAACAGTGCCCCAGTGAGAGTCAGCGTCTGTGGAACTGTACCCCAGTGAGAGTCAGTGTCTGTGGAAATGTACCCCAGTGAGAGTCATTGTCTGTGGAACTGTACCCCACTGAGAGTCAGTGTCTGTGGAACTGTACCCCAGTGAGCGTCAGTGTCACTGGAAAAGTACCCCACTGAGAGTCAGTGTCTGTGGAACGGTACCCCAGTGAGAGTCAGCGTCTGAGGAACTGTACCCCAGTGAGAGTCAGTGTCTAAGGAACTGTACCCCAGTGAGAGTCAGCGGCTGTGGAACTGTATCCGAGTGAGAGTAAGTGTCTGTGGAACTGTACCCCAGTGAGAGTCAGTGTCTGTGAAACTGTACCCCAGTGAGAGTCAGTGTCTGTGGAATGGTACCCCAGTGAGCGTCAGTGTCTGTGGAACTGCACACCATTGAGAGCCAGTATCTGTGGAACTGTACCCCAGTGAGAGTCAGTGCCTGTGGAACTGTATACGAGTGAGAGTAAGTGTCTGTGGAACTGTACCCCAGTGAGAGTCAGTGTCTGTGGAACTGTACCCCAGTGACAGTCAGTGCCTGTGGAACTGTTCCCCAGTGAGAGTCAGTGTCTGTGGAACTGTACCCCAGTGAGAGTCAGTGTCTGTGGAACTGCACCCCAGTGAGAGTCAGTGTCTGTGGAACTGTACCCCAGTGAGAGTCAGTGCCTGTGGAACTGTTCCCCAGTGAGAGTCAGTGTCTGTTGAACTGTTCCCCAGTGAGAGTCAGTGCCTGTGGAACTGTAACCCAGTGAGAGTCAGTGTCTGTGGAACTGTACCCCAGTGAGAGTCAGTGTCTGTGGAACTGTACCCCAGTGAGAGTCAGTGTCTGTGGAACTGGACCCCAGCGAGATTCTGTGTCTGTGGAAATGTAACCCAGTGAGAGTCAGTGTCTCTTGAACTGTACCCCAGTGAGAGTCAGTGTCTGTAGAACTGTACCCCAGTGACTGTCAGTTTCTGTGCAACTGTAACCCAGTGAGAGTCAGTGTCTGTGGAACTGTACCCCAGTGAGAGTCAGTGTCTATGGAACTGTACCCCAGTGACTGTCAGTTTCTGTGGAACTGTAACCCATTGAGAGTCAGTGTCTGTTGAACTGTACCCCGGTGAGAGTCAGTGTCTATGGAACTGTAACGCAGTGACTGTCAGTTTCTGTGGAACTGTAACCCAGTGAGCGTCAGCGTCTGTGGAACCCATACCCCAGTGAGAGTAGTGCCTGTGAAACTGTACCCCAGTGAGCATTTTTGTCTGTGGAACTCTACCCAGTGAGAGTTACTGTCTGTGGAACTGTACCCCAATGAGAGTCAGTGTCTGTTGAACTGTACCCCAGTGAGAGTCAGTGTCTGTGGAACTGTACCCCAGTGAGAATCAGCGTCTGTGCAACTGTACCCCAGTGAGAGCCAGTGTCTGAGGAACTGTACCCCAGTGAGAGTCAGTGTCTGTGGAACTGTACCCCAGTGAGAGTCAGTGTCTGTGGAACTGTACCCCATTGAGAGTCAGTGTCTGTGGAACTGTACCCCAGTGAGAGTCAGCGTCTGTGGAACTGTACCCCATTGAGTCAGTGTCTGTGGAACTGTACCCCAGTGAGAGTCAGTGTCTCTGGAACTGTAGCCCTGTGAGAGTCAGTGTCTGTGGAACTGTACCCCAGTGAGAGTCAGTTTCTGTGGAACTGTACCCCAGTGAGAGTCAGCGTCTGTGGAACTGTACCCCAGTGAGAGTCAGTGTCTGTGGAACTGTACCACAGTGAGAGTCAGTGTCTGTGGAACTGTACCCCAGTGAGAGTGAGTGCCTGTGGAACTGTGCCCCAGTGAGAGTCAGCGTCTGTGGAACTGTACCCCAGTGAGAGTCAGTGTCTGTGGAAATGTACCCCAGTGAGAGTCATTGTCTGTGGAACTGTACCCCACTGAGAGTCAGTGTCTCTGGAACTGTACCCCAGTGAGAGTCAGCGTCTGTGGAACTGTACCCCAGTGAGAGTCAGTGTCTGTGGAAATGTACCCCACTGAGAGTCAGTGTCTGTGGAACGGTACCCCAGTGAGAGTCAATGTCTCTGGAACTGTAGCCCAGTGAGAGTCAGTGTCTGTGGAACTGTACCCCAGTGAGAGTCAGTGTCTAAGGAACTGTACCCCAGTGAGAGTCAGCGTCTGAGGAACTGTACCCCAGTGAGAGTCAGTGTCTAAGGAACTGTACCCCAGTGAGAGTCAGCGTCTGTGGAACTGTTCCCCATTGAGAGTCAGTGTCTGTGGAACTGTATCCCAGTGAGCGTCAGTGTCTGTGGAACTGTACACCATTGAGAGTCAGTGTCTGTGGAACTGTACCCCAGTGAGAGTCAGTGCCTGTGGAACTGTTCCCCATTGAGAGTCAGTGTCTGTGGAACTGTACCCCAGTGAGCATCAGTGTCTGTGGAACTGTACCCCAGTGAGCATCAGTGTCTGTGTAACTGTACACCAGTGAGACTCAGTGCCTGTGGAACGGTACCCCAGTGAGTGTCAGCGTCTGAGGAACTGTACCCGAGTGAGCGTCAGTGTCTCTGGAACTGTACCCCAGTGAGAGTCAGCGTCTGTGGAACTGTACCCCAGTGAGAGTCAGCGTCTGTGGAACGGTACCCCAGTGAGAGTCAGTGTCTGTGGAACTTTACCCCAGTGAGAGTTAGTGTCTGTGGACCTGTACCCCAGTGAGAGTCAGCGTCTGAGGAACTGTACCCCAGTAAGAGTCAGTGTCTAAGGAACTGTACCCCAGTGAGAGTCAGCGTCTGTGGAACTGTACCCCAGTGAGAGTCATTGTCTGTGGAACTGTACCCCATTGAGAGTCAGTGTCTGTGGAACTGTACCCCAGTGAGCGTCAGTGTCCGTGGAAAAGTACCCCACTGAGAGTCTGTGTCTGTGGAACTGTATCCGAGTGAGAGTAAGTGTCTGTGGAACTGTACCCCAGTGAGAGTCAGTGTCTGTGAAACTGTACCCCAGTGAGAGTCAGTGTCTGTGGAATGGTACCGCAGTGAGCGTCAGTGTCTGTGGAACTGTAACCCATTGAGAGCCAGTGTCTGTGGAACTGTACCCCAGTGAGAGTCAGTGCCTGTGGAACTGTATACGAGTGAGAGTATGTGTCTGTGGAACTGTACCCCAGTGAGAGTCAGTGTCTGTGGAACTGTAGCCCAGTGAGAGTCAGTGTCTGTGGAACTGTCCCCCAGTGAGAGTCAGTGTCAGTGGAACTGTACCCCAGTGAGAGTCAGTGTCTGTGGAACTGTACCCCAGTGAGAGTCAGTGTCAGTGGAACTGTACCCCAGTGAGAGTCAGTGTCTGTGGAACTGTACCCCAGTGAGAGTCAGTGTCAGTGGAACTGTACCCCACTGAGAGTCAGTGTCTGTGGAACTGCACCCCAGTGAGTGTCAGCGTCTGAGGAACTGTACCCCAGTGAGAGTCGGTGTCTGTGGAACTGTACCCCAGTGAGATTCAGTGTCTGTGAAACTCTACCCCAGTGAGATTCAGTGTCTGTGGAAATGTACCCCATTGAGAATCAGTGTCGGTGGAACTGTACCCCAGTGAGCGTCAGTGTCTGTGGAACAGTACCCCAGTGAGAGTCAGCTTCTGAGGAACTGTACCCCAGTGAGAGTCAGTGTCTGTGGAACTGTACCCCAGTGAGCGTCAGTGTCTGTGGAACTGTACCCCAGTGAGCATCAGTGTCTGTGGAACTGTACCCCAGTGACATTCATTGTCTGTGGAACTGTACCCCACTGAGAGTCAGTGTCTGTGGAACTGTACCCCAGTGACAGTCATTGTCTGTGGAACTGTGCCCAAGTGAGAGTCAGTGTCTGTGAAACTGTACCCCAGTGAGAGTCAGTGTCTGTGGAACTGTACCCCAGTGAGAGTCAGAATCTGTAGAACTGTACCCCAGTGAGCGTCAGTGTCTGTGTAACTGTACAGCAGTGAGAGTCAGTGTCTGTGGAACTGTACCCCATTGAGAGTCAGTGTCTGTGGAACTGTCCCCCAGTTAGCGTCAGTGTCTGCGGAACTGTACCCCATTCAGAGTCAGTGTCTTTGGAACAGTACCCCAGTGAGAGTCAGAGTCTGTACAACTGTACCCCAGTGAGAGTCAGTGTCTGTCGAACTGTACCCCGGGAAGAGTCAGCGTCTGTGGAACTTTACCCAGTAAGAGTCAGTGTCTGTGGAACTGTACCCCAGTGACAGTCAGTGCCTGTGGAACTGTTCCCCAGTGAGAGTCAGTGTCTGTGGAACTGTACCCCAGTGACAGTCAGTGCCTGTGGAACTGTACCCCAGTAAGAGTCAGTGTCTGTGGAACTGTACCCCAGTGACAGTCAGTGCCTGTGGAACTGTTCCCCAGTAAGAGTCAGTGTCTGTGGAACTGTACCCCAGTGACAGTCAGTGCCTGTGGAACTGTTCCCCAGTGAGAGTCAGTGTCTGTGGAACTGTACCCCAGTGAGAGTCAGTGTCTGTGGAACTGCACCCCAGTGAGAGTCAGTGTCTGTGGAACTGTACCCCAGTGAGAGTCAGTGCCTGTGGAACTGTTCCCCAGTGAGAGTCAGTGTCTGTTGAACTGTTCCCCAGTGAGAGTCAGTGCCTGTGGAACTGTAACCCAGTGAGAGTCAGTGTCTGTGGAACTGTACCGCAGTGAGAGTCAGTGTCTGTGGAACTGTACCCCAGTGAGAGTCAGTGTCTGTGGAACTGGACCCCAGCGAGATTCTGTGTCTGTGGAAATGTAACCCAGTGAGAGTCAGTGTCTCTGGAACTGTACCCCAGTGAGAGTCAGTGTCTGTAGAACTGTACCCCAGTGACTGTCAGTTTCTGTGGAACTGTAACCCATTGAGAGTCAGTGTCTGTTGAACTGTACCCCGGTGAGAGTCAGTGTCTATGGAACTGTACCCCAGTGACTGTCAGTTTCTGTGGAACTGTAACCCAGTGAGCGTCAGCGTCTGTGGAACCCATACCCCAGTGAGAGTAGTGCCTGTGAAACTGTACCCCAGTGAGCATTTTTGTCTGTGGAACTCTACCCCAGTGAGAGTTACTGTCTGTGGAACTGTACCCCAATGAGAGTCAGTGTCTGTTGAACTGTACCCCAGTGAGAGTCAGTGTCTGTGGAACTGTACCCCAGTGAGAATCAGCGTCTGTGCAACTGTACCCCAGTGAGAGCCAGTGTCTGAGGAACTGTACCCCAGTGAGAGTCAGTGTCTGTGGAACTGTACCCCAGTGAGAGTCAGTGTCTGTGGAACTGTACCCCATTGAGAGTCAGTGTCTGTGGAACTGTACCCCAGTGAGAGTCAGTGTCTCTGGAACTGTAGCCCTGTGAGAGTCAGTGTCTGTGGAACTGTACCCCAGTGAGAGTCAGTTTCTGTGGAACTGTACCCCAGTGAGAGTCAGCGTCTGTGGAACTGTACCCCAGTGAGAGTCAGTGTCTGTGGAACTGTACCACAGCGAGAGTCAGTGTCTGTGGAACTGTACCCCAGTGAGAGTCAGTGCCTGTGGAACTGTGCCCCAGTGAGAGTCAGCGTCTGTGGAACTGTACCCCAGTGAGAGTCAGTGTCTGTGGAAATGTACCCCAGTGAGAGTCATTGTCTGTGGAACTGTACCCCACTGAGAGTCAGTGTCTGTGGAACTGTACCCCAGTGAGCGTCAGTGTCACTGGAAAAGTACCCCACTGAGAGTCAGTGTCTGTGGAACGGTACCCCAGTGAGAGTCAGCGTCTGAGGAACTGTACCCCAGTGAGAGTCAGTGTCTAAGGAACTGTACCCCAGTGAGAGTCAGCGGCTGTGGAACTGTATCCGAGTGAGAGTAAGTTTCTGTGGAACTGTACCCCAGTGAGAGTCAGTGTCTGTGAAACTGTACCCCAGTGAGAGTCAGTGTCTGTGGAATGGTACCCCAGTGAGCGTCAGTGTCTGTGGAACTGCACCCCATTGAGAGCCAGTGTCTGTGGAACTGTACCCCAGTGAGAGTCAGTGCCTGTGGAACTGTATACGAGTGAGAGTAAGGGTCTGTGGAACTGTACCCCAGTGAGAGTCAGTGTCTGTGGAACTGTACCCCAGTGAGAGTCAGTGTCTGTGGAACTGTACCCCAGTGAGAGTCAGTGTCTGTGGAACTGTTCCCAGTGAGAGTCAGTGTCAGTGGAACTGTACCCCAGTGAGAGTCAGTGTCTGTGGAACTGTACCCCAGTGAGAGTCAGTGTCAGTGGAACTGTACCCCACTGAGAGTCAGTGTCTGTGGAACTGTACCCCAGTGAGATTCAGTGTCTGTGAAACTCTACCCCAGTGAGAGTCAGTGTCTGTGGAAATGTACCCCATTGAGAGTCAGTGTCGGTGGAACTGTACAGCAGTGAGTCAGTGTCTGTAGAAATGTAGCCCATTGAGAGTCAGTGTCGGTGGAACTGTACCCCAGTGAGCGTCAGTGTCTGTGGAACTGTACCCCAGTGAGCGTCAGTGTCTGTGGAACAGTACACCAGTGAGAGTCAGTGTCTGTGGAACTGTACCCCAGTGAGCGTCAGTGTCTGTGGAACTGTACCCCAGTGAGCATCAGTGTCTGTGGAACTGTACCCCAGTGACAGTCATTGTCTGTGGAACTGTACCCCACTGAGAGTCAGTGTCTGTGGAACTGTACCCCAGTGACAGTCATTGTCTGTGGAACACTACCCCAGTGAGAGTCAGAATCTGTAGAACTGTACCCCAGTGAGCGTCAGTGTCTGTGTAAATGTACAGCAGTGAGAGTCAGTGTCTGTGGAACTGTACCCCATTGAGATTCAGTGTCTGTGGAACTGTACCCCAGTGAGCATCAGTGTCTGCGGAACTGTACCCCATTCAGAGTCAGTGTCTGTGGAACTGCACCCCAGTGAGAATCAGTGCCTGTGGAACTGTACCCCTTTGAGAGTCAGTGTCTGTGGAGCTGTACCCCATGAGCATCAGTGCCTGTGGAACTGTACCCCACTGAGAGTCAGTGTCTGTGGAACTGTGCAACAATGAACGTTGTTGCGTGTGGAACTGTACCCCAGTGAGAGTTAATGTCTGTGGAACTGTACCCCAGTGAAAGTCAGTGTCAGTGGAACTGTAACCCCGGTGAGAGTCAGTGTCTGTTGAACTGTACCCCGGTGAGAGTCAGTGTCTAAGGAACTGTACCCCAGTGAGAGTCAGTGTCTATGGAACTGTACCCCAGTGAGAGTCAGTGTCTGTGGAACTGTACCCCAGTGAGAGTCAGCGTCTGTGGAACTGTACCCCAATGAGAGTCAGTGTCTGTGGAAATGTACCCCACTGAGAGTCAGTGTCTGTGGAACTGTACCCCAGTGAGAGTCAGCGTCTGTGGAACTGTACCCCAGTGAGAGTCAGTGTCTGTGGAACTGTACCCCAGTGAGAGTCAATGTCTCTGGAACTGTAGCCCAGTGAGAGTCAGTGTCTGTGGAACGGTACCCCAGTGAGAGTCAGCGTCTGAGGAACTGTACCCCAGTGAGAGTCAGTGTCTAAGGAACTGTACCCCAGTGAGAGTCAGCGTCTGTGGAACTGTTCCCCATTGAGAGTCAGTGTCTGTGGAACTGTATCCCAGTGAGCGTCAGTGTCTGTGGAACTGTACACCATTGAGAGTCAGTGTCTTTGGAACTGTACCCCAGTGAGAGTCAGTGCCTGTGGAACTGTTCCCCATTGAGAGTCAGTGTCTGTGGAACTTTACCCCAGTGAGCATCAGTGTCTGTGGAACTGTACCCCAGTGAGCATCAGTGTCTGTGTAACTGTACACCAGTGAGACTCAGTGCCTGTGGAACGGTACCCCAGTGAGTGTCAGCGTCTGAGGAACTGTACCCGAGTGAGCGTCAGTGTCTGTGGAACTGTACCCCAGTGAGAGTCAGCGTCTGTGGAACTGTACCCCAGTGAGATTCATTGTCTGTGTAACTGTACCCCAGTGAGAGTCAGTGTCTGTGGAACAGTACCCCAGAGAGTGTCAGTGTCAGTGGAACTGTACCCCAGTGAGAGTCAGTGTCTGTGGAACTGTACCCCAGTGAGAGTCAGTGCCTGTGGAACTGTTCCCCAGTGAGAGTCAGTGTCTGTTGAACTGTTCCCCAGTGAGAGTCAGTGCCTGTGGAACTGTAACCCAGTGAGAGTCAGTGTCTGTGGAACTGTACCGCAGTGAGAGTCAGTGTCTGTGGAACTGTACCCCAGTGAGAGTCAGTGTCTCTGGAACTGGACCCCAGCGAGATTCTGTGTCTGTGGAAATGTAACCCAGTGAGAGTCAGTGTCTCTGGAACTGTACCCCAGTGAGAGTCAGTGTCTGTGGAACTGTACCCCAGTGAGCATCAGTGTCTGTGTAACTGTACACCAGTGAGACTCAGTGCCTGTGGAACGGTACCCCAGTGAGTGTCAGCGTCTGAGGAACTGTACCCGAGTGAGCGTCAGTGTCTGTGGAACTGTACCCCAGTGAGAGTCAGCGTCTGTGGAACTGTACCCCAGAGAGTGTCAGTGTCAGTGGAACTGTACCCCAGTGAGAGTCAGTGTCTGTGGAACTGCACCCCAGTGAGAGTCAGTGTCTGTGGAACTGTACCCCAGTGAGAGTCAGTGCCTGTGGAACTGTTCCCCAGTGAGAGTCAGTGTCTGTTGAACTGTTCCCCAGTGAGAGTCAGTGCCTGTGGAACTGTAACCCAGTGAGAGTCAGTGTCTGTGGAACTGTACCGCAGTGAGAGTCAGTGTCTGTGGAACTGTACCCCAGTGAGAGTCAGTGTCTGTGGAACTGGACCCCAGCGAGATTCTGTGTCTGTGGAAATGTAACCCAGTGAGAGTCAGTGTCTCTGGAACTGTACCCCAGTGACTGTCAGTTTCTGTGCAACTGTAACCCATTGAGAGTCAGTGTCTGTTGAACTGTACCCCGGTGAGAGTCAGTGTCTATGGAACTGTAACGCAGTGACTGTCAGTTTCTGTGGAACTGTAACCCAGTGAGCGTCAGCGTCTGTGGAACCCATACCCCAGTGAGAGTAGTGCCTGTGAAACTGTACCCCAGTGAGCATTTTTGTCTGTGGAACTCTACCCAGTGAGAGTTACTGTCTGTGGAACTCTACCCAGTGAGAGTTACTGTCTGTGGAACTGTACCCCAATGAGAGTCAGTGTCTGTTGAACTGTACCCCAGTGAGAGTCAGTGTCTGTGGAACTGTACCCCAGTGAGAATCAGCGTCTATGCAACTGTACCCCAGTGAGAGCCAGTGTCTGAGGAACTGTACCCCAGTGAGAGTCAGTGTCTGTGGAACTGTACCCCAGTGAGAGTCAGTGTCTGTGGAACTGTACCCCATTGAGAGTCAGTGTCTGTGGAACTGTACCCCAGTGAGAGTCAGCGTCTGTGGAACTGTACCCCAGTGAGAGTCAGTGTCTCTGGAACTGTAGCCCTGTGAGAGTCAGTGTCTGTGGAACTGTACCCCAGTGAGAGTCAGTTTCTGTGGAACTGTACCCCAGTGAGAGTCAGCGTCTGTGGAACTGTACCCCAGTGAGAGTCAGTGTCTGTGGAACTGTACCACAGTGAGAGTCAGTGTCTGTGGAACTGTACCCCAGTGAGAGTGAGTGCCTGTGGAACTGTGCCCCAGTGAGAGTCAGCGTCTGTGGAACTGTACCCCAGTGAGAGTCAGTGTCTGTGGAAATGTACCCCAGTGAGAGTCATTGTCTGTGGAACTGTACCCCACTGAGAGTCAGTGTCTCTGGAACTGTACCCCAGTGAGAGTCAGCGTCTGTGGAACTGTACCCCAGTGAGAGTCAGTGTCTGTGGAAATGTACCCCACTGAGAGTCAGTGTCTGTGGAACGGTACCCCAGTGAGAGTCAATGTCTCTGGAACTGTACCCCAGTGAGAGTCAGCGTCTGAGGAACTGTACCCCAGTGAGAGTCAGTGTCTAAGGAACTGTACCCCAGTGAGAGTCAGCGTCTGTGGAACTGTTCCCCATTGAGAGTCAGTGTCTGTGGAACTGTATCCCAGTGAGCGTCAGTGTCTGTGGAACTGTACACCATTGAGAGTCAGTGTCTG
Source organism: Somniosus microcephalus (assembly GCF_052327205.1). Classification (NCBI taxonomy): domain Eukaryota; kingdom Metazoa; phylum Chordata; class Chondrichthyes; order Squaliformes; family Somniosidae; genus Somniosus; species Somniosus microcephalus. The sequence continues at coordinate 70,884,289 of NC_141009.1, forward strand.
TGGAACTGTACCCCAGTGAGTGTCAGTGCCTGTGGAACTGTTCCCCATTGAGAGTCAGTGTCTGTGGAACTGTACCCCAGTGAGCATCAGTGTCTGTGGAACTGTACCCCAGTGAGCATCAGTGTCTGTGTAACTGTACACCAGTGAGACTCAGTGCCTGTGGAACGGTACCCCAGTGAGTGTCAGCGTCTGAGGAACTGTACCCGAGTGAGCGTCAGTGTCTCTGGAACTGTACCCCAGTGAGAGTCAGCGTCTGTGGAACGGTACCCCAGTGAGAGTCAGTGTCTGTGGAACTTTACCCCAGTGAGAGTTAGTGTCTGTGGACCTGTACCCCAGTGAGAGTCAGCGTCTGAGGAACTGTACCCCAGTAAGAGTCAGTGTCTAAGGAACTGTACCCCAGTGAGAGTCAGCGTCTGTGGAACTGTACCCCAGTGAGAGTCATTGTCTGTGGAACTGTACCCCATTGAGAGTCAGTGTCTGTGGAACTGTACCCCAGTGAGCGTCAGTGTCCGTGGAAAAGTACCCCACTGAGAGTCTGTGTCTGTGGAACTGTATCCGAGTGAGAGTAAGTGTCTGTGGAACTGTACCCCAGTGAGAGTCAGTGTCTGTGAAACTGTACCCCAGTGAGAGTCAGTGTCTGTGGAATGGTACCGCAGTGAGCGTCAGTGTCTGTGGAACTGTAACCCATTGAGAGCCAGTGTCTGTGGAACTGTACCCCAGTGAGAGTCAGTGCCTGTGGAACTGTATACGAGTGAGAGTATGTGTCTGTGGAACTGTACCCCAGTGAGAGTCAGTGTCTGTGGAACCGTAGCCCAGTGAGAGTCAGTGTCTGTGGAACTGTCCCCCAGTGAGAGTCAGTGTCAGTGGAACTGTACCCCAGTGAGAGTCAGTGTCTGTGGAACTGTACCCCAGTGAGAGTCAGTGTCAGTGGAACTGTACCCCAGTGAGAGTCAGTGTCTGTGGAACTGTACCCCAGTGAGAGTCAGTGTCAGTGGAACTGTACCCCACTGAGAGTCAGTGTCTGTGGAACTGCACCCCAGTGAGTGTCAGCGTCTGAGGAACTGTACCCCAGTGAGAGTCGGTGTCTGTGGAACTGTACCCCAGTGAGATTCAGTGTCTGTGAAACTCTACCCCAGTGAGATTCAGTGTCTGTGGAAATGTACCCCATTGAGAATCAGTGTCGGTGGAACTGTACCCCAGTGAGAGTCAGTGTCTGTAGAAATGTAGCCCATTGAGAGTCAGTGTCGGTGGAACTGTACCCCAGTGAGCGTCAGTGTCTGTGGAACAGTACCCCAGTGAGAGTCAGCTTCTGAGGAACTGTACCCCAGTGAGAGTCAGTGTCTGTGGAACTGTACCCCAGTGAGCGTCAGTGTCTGTGGAACTGTACCCCAGTGAGCATCAGTGTCTGTGGAACTGTACCCCAGTGACATTCATTGTCTGTGGAACTGTACCCCACTGAGAGTCAGTGTCTGTGGAACTGTACCCCAGTGACAGTCATTGTCTGTGGAACTGTGCCCCAGTGAGAGTCAGTGTCTGTGAAACTGTACCCCAGTGAGAGTCAGTGTCTGTGGAACTGTACCCCAGTGAGAGTCAGAATCTGTAGAACTGTACCCCAGTGAGCGTCAGTGTCTGTGTAACTGTACAGCAGTGAGAGTCAGTGTCTGTGGAACTGTACCCCATTGAGAGTCAGTGTCTGTGGAACTGTCCCCCAGTTAGCGTCAGTGTCTGCGGAACTGTACCCCATTCAGAGTCAGTGTCTTTGGAACAGTACCCCAGTGAGAGTCAGAGTCTGTACAACTGTACCCCAGTGAGAGTCAGTGTCTGTCGAACTGTACCCCGGGAAGAGTCAGCGTCTGTGGAACTTTACCCAGTAAGAGTCAGTGTCTGTGGAACTGTACCCCAGTGACAGTCAGTGCCTGTGGAACTGTTCCCCAGTGAGAGTCAGTGTCTGTGGAACTGTACCCCAGTGACAGTCAGTGCCTGTGGAACTGTACCCCAGTAAGAGTCAGTGTCTGTGGAACTGTACCCCAGTGACAGTCAGTGCCTGTGGAACTGTTCCCCAGTAAGAGTCAGTGTCTGTGGAACTGTACCCCAGTGACAGTCAGTGCCTGTGGAACTGTTCCCCAGTGAGAGTCAGTGTCTGTGGAACTGTACCCCAGTGAGAGTCAGTGTCTGTGGAACTGCACCCCAGTGAGAGTCAGTGTCTGTGGAACTGTACCCCAGTGAGAGTCAGTGCCTGTGGAACTGTTCCCCAGTGAGAGTCAGTGTCTGTTGAACTGTTCCCCAGTGAGAGTCAGTGCCTGTGGAACTGTAACCCAGTGAGAGTCAGTGTCTGTGGAACTGTACCGCAGTGAGAGTCAGTGTCTGTGGAACTGTACCCCAGTGAGAGTCAGTGTCTGTGGAACTGGACCCCAGCGAGATTCTGTGTCTGTGGAAATGTAACCCAGTGAGAGTCAGTGTCTCTGGAACTGTACCCCAGTGAGAGTCAGTGTCTGTAGAACTGTACCCCAGTGACTGTCAGTTTCTGTGGAACTGTAACCCAGTGAGCGTCAGCGTCTGTGGAACCCATACCCCAGTGAGAGTAGTGCCTGTGAAACTGTACCCCAGTGAGCATTTTTGTCTGTGGAACTCTACCCCAGTGAGAGTTACTGTCTGTGGAACTGTACCCCAATGAGAGTCAGTGTCTGTTGAACTGTACCCCAGTGAGAGTCAGTGTCTGTGGAACTGTACCCCAGTGAGAATCAGCGTCTGTGCAACTGTACCCCAGTGAGAGCCAGTGTCTGAGGAACTGTACCCCAGTGAGAGTCAGTGTCTGTGGAACTGTACCCCAGTGAGAGTCAGTGTCTGTGGAACTGTACCCCATTGAGAGTCAGTGTCTGTGGAACTGTACCCCAGTGAGAGTCAGCGTCTGTGGAACTGTACCCCATTGAGTCAGTGTCTGTGGAACTGTACCCCAGTGAGAGTCAGTGTCTCTGGAACTGTAGCCCTGTGAGAGTCAGTGTCTGTGGAACTGTACCCCAGTGAGAGTCAGTTTCTGTGGAACTGTACCCCAGTGAGAGTCAGCGTCTGTGGAACTGTACCCCAGTGAGAGTCAGTGTCTGTGGAACTGTACCACAGTGAGAGTCAGTGTCTGTGGAACTGTACCCCAGTGAGAGTCAGTGCCTGTGGAACTGTGCCCCAGTGAGAGTCAGCGTCTGTGGAACTGTACCCCAGTGAGAGTCAGTGTCTGTGGAAATGTACCCCAGTGAGAGTCATTGTCTGTGGAACTGTACCCCACTGAGAGTCAGTGTCTGTGGAACTGTACCCCAGTGAGCGTCAGTGTCACTGGAAAAGTACCCCACTGAGAGTCAGTGTCTGTGGAACGGTACCCCAGTGAGAGTCAGCGTCTGAGGAACTGTACCCCAGTGAGAGTCAGTGTCTAAGGAACTGTACCCCAGTGAGAGTCAGCGGCTGTGGAACTGTATCCGAGTGAGAGTAAGTTTCTGTGGAACTGTACCCCAGTGAGAGTCAGTGTCTGTGAAACTGTACCCCAGTGAGAGTCAGTGTCTGTGGAATGGTACCCCAGTGAGCGTCAGTGTCTGTGGAACTGCACCCCATTGAGAGCCAGTGTCTGTGGAACTGTACCCCAGTGAGAGTCAGTGCCTGTGGAACTGTATACGAGTGAGAGTAAGTGTCTGTGGAACTGTACCCCAGTGAGAGTCAGTGTCTGTGGAACTGTACCCCAGTGAGAGTCAGTGTCTGTGGAACTGTTCCCAGTGAGAGTCAGTGTCAGTGGAACTGTACCCCAGTGAGAGTCAGTGTCTGTGGAACTGTACCCCAGTGAGAGTCAGTGTCAGTGGAACTGTACCCCACTGAGAGTCAGTGTCTGTGGAACTGTACCCCAGTGAGATTCAGTGTCTGTGAAACTCTACCCCAGTGAGAGTCAGTGTCTGTGGAAATGTACCCCATTGAGAGTCAGTGTCGGTGGAACTGTACCCCAGTGAGCGTCAGTGTCTGTGGAACTGTACCCCAGTGAGCGTCAGTGTCTGTGGAACAGTACACCAGTGAGAGTCAGTGTCTGTGGAACTGTACCCCAGTGAGCGTCAGTGTCTGTGGAACTGTACCCCAGTGAGCATCAGTGTCTGTGGAACTGTACCCCAGTGACAGTCATTGTCTGTGGAACTGTACCCCACTGAGAGTCAGTGTCTGTGGAACTGTACCGCAGTGACAGTCATTGTCTGTGGAACTGTGCCCCAGTGAGATTCAGTGTCTGTGAAACTGTACCCCAGTGAGAGTCAGTGTCTGTGGAACTCTACCCCAGTGAGAGTCAGAATCTGTAGAACTGTACCCCAGTGAGCGTCAGTGTCTGTGTAAATGTACAGCAGTGAGAGTCAGTGTCTGTGGAACTGTACCCCATTGAGATTCAGTGTCTGTGGAACTGTACCCCAGTGAGCATCAGTGTCTGCGGAACTGTACCCCATTCAGAGTCAGTGTCTGTGGAACTGCACCCCAGTGAGAATCAGTGCCTGTGGAACTGTACCCCTTTGAGAGTCAGTGTCTGTGGAGCTGTACCCCAGTGAGCATCAGTGTCTGTGGAACTGTACCCCACTGAGAGTCAGTGTCTGTGGAACTGTGCAACAATGAACGTTGTTGCGTGTGGAACTGTACCCCAGTGAGAGTTAATGTCTGTGGAACTGTACCCCAGTGAAAGTCAGTGTCAGTGGAACTGTAACCCCGGTGAGAGTCAGTGTCTGTTGAACTGTACCCCGGTGAGAGTCAGTGTCTAAGGAACTGTACCCCAGTGAGAGTCAGTGTCTATGGAACTGTACCCCAGTGAGAGTCAGTGTCTGTGGAACTGTACCCCAGTGAGAGTCAGCGTCTGTGGAACTGTACCCCAATGAGAGTCAGTGTCTGTGGAAATGTACCACACTGAGAGTCAGTGTCTGTGGAACTGTACCCCAGTGAGAGTCAGCGTCTGTGGAACTGTACCCCAGTGAGAGTCAGTGTCTGTGGAACTGTACCCCAGTGAGAGTCAATGTCTCTGGAACTGTAGCCCAGTGAGAGTCAGTGTCTGTGGAACGGTACCCCAGTGAGAGTCAGCGTCTGAGGAACTGTACCCCAGTGAGAGTCAGTGTCTAAGGAACTGTACCCCAGTGAGAGTCAGCGTCTGTGGAACTGTTCCCCATTGAGAGTCAGTGTCTGTGGAACTGTATCCCAGTGAGCGTCAGTGTCTGTGGAACTGTACACCATTGAGAGTCAGTGTCTTTGGAACTGTACCCCAGTGAGAGTCAGTGCCTGTGGAACTGTTCCCCATTGAGAGTCAGTGTCTGTGGAACTGTACCCCAGTGAGCATCAGTGTCTGTGGAACTGTACCCCAGTGAGCATCAGTGTCTGTGTAACTGTACACCAGTGAGACTCAGTGCCTGTGGAACGGTACCCCAGTGAGTGTCAGCGTCTGAGGAACTGTACCCGAGTGAGCGTCAGTGTCTGTGGAACTGTACCCCAGTGAGAGTCAGCGTCTGTGGAACTGTACCCCAGTGAGATTCATTGTCTGTGTAACTGTACCCCAGTGAGAGTCAGTGTCTGTGGAACAGTACCCCAGAGAGTGTCAGTGTCAGTGGAACTGTACCCCAGTGAGAGTCAGTGTCTGTGGAACTGTACCCCAGTGAGAGTCAGTGTCTGTGGAACTTTACCCCAGTGAGAGTTAGTGTCTGTGGAACTGTACCCCAGTGAGAGTCAGTGTCTGTGGAACTGTACCGCAGTGAGAGTCAGTGTCTGTGGAACTGTACCCCAGTGAGCATTTTTGTCTGTGGAACTCTACCCCAGTGAGAGTTACTGTCTGTGGAACTGTACCCCAATGAGAGTCAGTGTCTGTTGAACTGTACCCCAGTGAGAGTCAGTGTCTGTGGAACTGTACCCCAGTGAGAATCAGCGTCTGTGCAACTGTACCCCAGTGAGAGCCAGTGTCTGAGGAACTGTACCCCAGTGAGAGTCAGTGTCTGTGGAACTGTACCCCAGTGAGAGTCAGTGTCTGTGGAACTGTAGCCCTGTGAGAGTCAGTGTCTGTGGAACTGTACCCCATTGAGTCAGTGTCTGTGAAACTGTACCCCAGTGAGAGTCAGTGTCTGTGGAACTCTACCCCAGTGAGAGTCAGAATCTGTAGAACTGTACCCCAGTGAGCGTCAGTGTCTGTGTAAATGTACAGCAGTGAGAGTCAGTGTCTGTGGAACTGTACCCCTTTGAGAGTCAGTGTCTGTGGAACTGTACCCCAGTGAGCATCAGTGTCTGCGGAACTGTACCCCATTCAGAGTCTGTGTCTGTGCAACTGTAACCCAGTGAGAGTCAGTGTCTATGGAACTGTACCCCAGTGACTGTCAGTTTCTGTGGAACTGCAACCCATTGAGAGTCAGTGTCTGTTGAACTGTACCCCGGTGAGAGTCAGTGTCTATGGAACTGTACCCCAGTGACTGTCAGTTTCTGTGGAACTGCAACCCATTGAGAGTCAGTGTCTGTTGAACTGTACCCCGGTGAGAGTCAGTGTCTATGGAACTGTACCCCAGTGACTGTCAGTTTCTGTGGAACTGTACCCCAGTGAGAGTTACTGTCTGTGGAACTGTACCCCAATGAGAGTCAGTGTCTGTTGAACTGTACCCCAGTGAGAGTCAGTGTCTGTGGAACTGTACCCCAGTGAGAATCAGCGTCTGTGCAACTGTACCCCAGTGAGAGCCAGTGTCTGAGGAACTGTACCCCAGTGAGAGTCAGTGTCTGTGGAACTGTACCCCAGTGAGAGTCAGTGTCTGTGGAACTGTACCCCATTGAGAGTCAGTGTCTGTGGAACTGTACCCCAGTGAGAGTCAGCGTCTGTGGAACTGTACCCCATTGAGTCAGTGTCTGTGGAACTGTACCCCAGTGAGAGTCAGTGTCTCTGGAACTGTAGCCCTGTGAGAGTCAGTGTCTGTGGAACTGTACCCCAGTGAGAGTCAGTTTCTGTGGAACTGTACCCCAGTGAGAGTCAGCGTCTGTGGAACTGTACCCCAGTGAGAGTCAGTGTCTGTGGAACTGTACCCCAGTGAGAGTCAGTGTCTGTGGAACTGTACCCCAGTGAGAGTCAGTGCCTTTGGAACTGTGCCCCAGTGAGAGTCAGCGTCTGTGGAACTGTACCCCAGTGAGAGTCAGTGTCTGTGGAAATGTACCCCACTGAGAGTCAGTGTCTGTGGAACTGTACCCCAGTGAGAGTCAGCGTCTGTGGAAATGTAACCCAGTGAGCGTCAGCGTCTGTGGAACCCATACCCCAGTGAGAGTGGTGCCTGTGAAACTGTACCCCAGTGAGCATTTTGTCTGTGGAACTGTACCCCAGTGAGAGTTACTGTCTGTGGAACTGTACCCCAGTGAGAGTCAGTGTCTGTGGAACTGTACCCAGTGAGAGTCAGTTTCAGTGGAACAGTACCCCACTGAGAGTCAGTGTCTGTGGAACGGTACCCCAGTGAGAGTCAGCGTCTGTGGAACTGTACCCCAGTGAGCGTCACTGTCTGTGGAACTGCACCCCATTGAGAGCCAGTGTCTGTGGAACTGTCCCCCAGTGAGAGTCAGCGTCTGAGGAACTGTACCCCAGTGAGAGTCGGTGTCTGTGGAACTGTGCAACAATGAACGTTGTTGCGTGTGGAACTGTACCCCAGTGAGAGTTAATGTCTGTGGAACTGTACCCCAGTGAAAGTCAGTGTCAGTGGAAATGTAACCCCGGTGAGAGTCAGTGTCTGTGGAACTGTACCCCGGTGAGAGTCAGTGTCTAAGGAACTGTACCCCAGTGAGAGTCAGTGTCTATGGAACTGTACCCCAGTGAGAGTCAGTGTCTGTGGAACTGTACCCCAGTGAGAGTCAGTGTCTGTGGAACTGTACCCCAGTGAGAGTCAGCGTCTGTGGAACTGTACCCCAATGAGAGTCAGTGTCTGTGGAAATGTACCCCACTGAGAGTCAGTGTCTGTGGAACTGTACCCCAGTGAGAGTCAGCGTCTGTGGAACTGTACCCCAGTGAGAGTCAGTGTCTGTGGAACTGTACCCCAGTGAGAGTCAATGTCTCTGGAACTGTAGCCCAGTGAGAGTCAGTGTCTGTGGAACGGTACCCCAGTGAGAGTCAGCGTCTGAGGAACTGTACCCCAGTGAGAGTCAGTGTCTAAGGAACTGTACCCCAGTGAGAGTCAGCATCTGTGGAACTGTTCCCCATTGAGAGTCAGTGTCTGTGGAACTGTATCCCAGTGAGCGTCAGTGTCTGTGGAACTGTACACCATTGAGAGTCAGTGTCTTTGGAACTGTACCCCAGTGAGAGTCAGTGCCTGTGGAACTGTTCCCCATTGAGAGTCAGTGTCTGTGGAACTGTACCCCAGTGAGCATCAGTGTCTGTGGAACTGTACCCCAGTGAGCATCAGTGTCTGTGTAACTGTACACCAGTGAGACTCAGTGCCTGTGGAACGGTACCCCAGTGAGTGTCAGGGTCTGAGGAACTGTACCCGAGTGAGCGTCAGTGTCTGTGGAACTGTACCCCAGTGAGAGTCAGCGTCTGTGGAACTGTACCCCAGTGAGAGTCAGCGTCTGTGGAACTGTACCCCAGTGAGATTCATTGTCTGTGTAACTGTACCCCAGTGAGAGTCAGTGTCTGTGGAAATGTACCCCACTGAGAGTCAGCGTCTATGCAACTGTACCCCAGAGAGAGTCAGCGTCTGTGGACCTGTACCCCAGTGAGAGTCAGCGTCTGAGGAACTGTACCCCAGTAAGAGTCAGTGTCTATGGAACTGTACCCCAGTGAGAGTCAGCGTCTGTGGAACTGTACCCCAGTGAGAGTCATTGTCTGTGGAACTGTACCCCATTGAGAGTCAGTGTCTGTGGAACTGTACCCCAGTGAGCGTCAGTGTCAGTGGAAAAGTACCCCACTAAGAGTCTGTGTCTGTGGAACTGTATCCGAGTGAGAGTAAGTGTCTGTGGAACTGTACCCCAGTGAGAGTCAGTGTCTGTGAAACTGTACCCCAGTGAGAGTCAGTGTCTGTGGAATGGTACCGCAGTGAGCGTCAGTGTCTGTGGAACTGCACCCCATTGAGAGCCAGTGTCTGTGGAACTGTACCCCAGTGAGAGTCAGTGTCTGTGGAACTGTACCCCAGTGAGAGTCAGTGTCTGTGGAACTGTCCCCCAGTGAGAGTCAGTGTCAGTGGAACTGTACCCCAGTGAGCGTCAGTGTCTGTGGAACTGTACCCCAGTGAGAGTCAGTGTCAGTGGAACTGTACCCCAGTGAGAGTCAGTGTCTGTGGAACTGTACCCCAGTGAGAGTCAGTGGCAGTGGAACTGTACCCCACTGAGAGTCAGTGTCTGTGGAACTGCACCCCAGTGAGAGTCAGCTTCTGAGGAACTGTACCCAGTGAGAGTCAGTGTCTGTGGAACTGTACCCCAGTGAGCATCAGTGTCTGTGGAACTGCACCCCAGTGACAGTCAGTGCCTGTGGAACTGTTCCCCAGTGAGAGTCAGTGTCTGTGGAACTGTTCCCCAGTGAGAGTCAGTGCCTGTGGAACTGTAACCCAGTGAGAGTCAGTGTCTGTGGAACTGTACCGCAGTGAGAGTCAGTGTCTGTGGAACTGTACCCCAGTGAGAGTCAGTGTCTGTGGAACTGGACCCCAGCGAGATTCTGTGTCTGTGGAAATGTAACCCAGTGAGAGTCAGTGTCTCTGGAACTGTACCCCAGTGAGAGTCAGTGTCTGTAGAACTGTACCCCAGTGACTGTCAGTTTCTGTGGAACTGCAACCCATTGAGAGTCAGTGTCTGTTGAACTGTACCCCGGTGAGAGTCAGTGTCTATGGAACTGTACCCCAGTGACTGTCAGTTTCTGTGGAACTGTACCCCAGTGAGCATTTTTGTCTGTGGAACTCTACCCCAGTGAGAGTTACTGTCTGTGGAACTGTACCCCAATGAGAGTCAGTGTCTGTTGAACTGTACCCCAGTGAGAGTCAGTGTCTGTGGAACTGTACCCCAGTGAGAATCAGCGTCTGTGCAACTGTACCCCAGTGAGAGCCAGTGTCTGAGGAACTGTACCCCAGTGAGAGTCAGTGTCTGTGGAACTGTACCCCAGTGAGAGTCAGTGTCTGTGGAACTGTACCCCATTGAGAGTCAGTGTCTGTGGAACTGTACCCCAGTGAGAGTCAGCGTCTGTGGAACTGTACCCCATTGAGTCAGTGTCTGTGGAACTGTACCCCAGTGAGAGTCAGTGTCTCTGGAACTGTAGCCCTGTGAGAGTCAGTGTCTGTGGAACTGTACCCCAGTGAGAGTCAGTTTCTGTGGAACTGTACCCCAGTGAGAGTCAGCGTCTGTGGAACTGTACCCCAGTGAGAGTCAGTGTCTGTGGAACTGTACCCCAGTGAGAGTCAGTGTCTGTGGAACTGTACCCCAGTGAGAGTCAGTGCCTTTGGAACTGTGCCCCAGTGAGAGTCAGCGTCTGTGGAACTGTACCCCAGTGAGAGTCAGTGTCTGTGGAAATGTACCCCACTGAGAGTCAGTGTCTGTGGAACTGTACCCCAGTGAGAGTCAGCGTCTGTGGAAATGTAACCCAGTGAGCGTCAGCGTCTGTGGAACCCATACCCCAGTGAGAGTGGTGCCTGTGAAACTGTACCCCAGTGAGCATTTTGTCTGTGGAACTGTACCCCAGTGAGAGTTACTGTCTGTGGAACTGTACCCCAGTGAGAGTCAGTGTCTGTGGAACTGTACCCAGTGAGAGTCAGTTTCAGTGGAACAGTACCCCACTGAGAGTCAGTGTCTGTGGAACGGTACCCCAGTGAGAGTCAGCGTCTGTGGAACTGTACCCCAGTGAGCGTCACTGTCTGTGGAACTGCACCCCATTGAGAGCCAGTGTCTGTGGAACTGTCCCCCAGTGAGAGTCAGCGTCTGAGGAACTGTACCCCAGTGAGAGTCGGTGTCTGTGGAACTGTACCCCAGTGAGATTCAGTGTCTGTGAATCTGTACCCCAGTGAGAGTCAGTGTCTGTGGAAATGTACCCCATTGAGAGTCAGTGTCGGTGGAACTGTACCCCAGTGAGCGTCAATGTCTGTGGAACTGTACCCCAGTGAGCATCAGTGTCTGTGGAACTGTACGCCAGTGAGCATCAGTGTCTGTGGAACTGTACCCCACTGAGTGTCAGTGTCTGTGGAACAGTACCCCAGTGAGAGTCAGCTTCTGAGGAACTGTACCCCAGTGAGAGTCAGTGTCTGTGGAACTGCACCCCAGTGAGAGTCAGTGTCTGTGGAGCTGTACCCCAGTGAGCATCAGTGTCTGTGTAACTGTACACCAGTGAGAGTCAGTTTCCGTGGAACTCTACCCTAGTGAGTGTCAGTATCCGTGGAACTGTACCCCACTGAAAGTCAGTGTCTGTGGAACTGTGCACCAATGAACGTTGTTGCGTGTGGAACTGTACCCCACTGAGAGTCTGTGGAACTGTACCCCAGTGAGAGTCAGTGTCAATGGAACTGTACCCCAGTGAGAGTCAGTTTCTGTGGAACTGTGCCCACCGAGAGTCAGTGTCTATGGAACTGTACCCCATTGAGCGTCAGTATCTGTGGAACTGTACCCCAGTGAGAGTCAGTGTCTGTGGAACTGTACCCCAGTGAGACTCAGTGTCTGTGGAACTGTACCCCAGTGAGAGTCAGTGTCTGTGGAACTGTACCCCAGTGAGTCAGTGCCTGTGGAACTGTACCCCAGTGAGCATCAGTGTCTGTGTAACTGTAACCCAGTGAGAGTCAGTGTCTGTGGAACTGTACCCCAGTGAGAGTCAGTGTCTGTGGAACTGTACCTCAGTGAGAGTCAGTGTCTGTGGAACTGTACCCCAGTGAGATTCTGTGTCTGTGGAACTGTACCCCAGTGAGAGTCAGTGTCTGTGGAACTGTACCTCAGTGAGAGTCAGTGTCTGTGGAACTGGACCCCAGCGAGATTCTGTGTCTGTGGAAATGTAACCCAGTGAGAGTCAGTGTCTCTGGAACTATACCCCAGTGAGAGTCAGTGTCTGTGGAACTGTACCCAGTGAGAGTCAGTGTCTGTAGGACTGTACCCCATTACTGTCAGTTTCTGTGGAACTGTAACCCATTGAGAGTCAGTGTCTGTCGAACTGTACCCCGGTGAGAGTCAGTGTCTATGGAACTGTACCCCAGTGAACATTTTTGTCTGTGGAACTGTACCCCAGTGAGAGTTACTGTCTGTGGAACTGTACCCCAATGAGAGTCAGTGTCTGTTGAACTGTACCCCATTGAGAGTCAGTGTCTGTGGAACTGTACCCCAGTGAGAGTCAGTTTCACTGGAACTGTACCCCAGTGAGAGTCAGTGTCTGTGGAACTGTACCCCAGTGAGAATCAGCGTCTGTGCAACTGTACCCCAGTGAGAGTCAGTGTCTGAGGAACTGTACCCCAGTGAGAGTCAGTGTCTGTGGAACTGTACCCCATTGAGAGTCAGTGTCTGTGGAACTGTACCCCAGTGAGAGTCAGTGTCTGTGGAATTGTACCCCAGTGAGAGTCAGTGTCTCTGGAACTGTAGCCCAGTGAGAGTCAGTGTCTGTGGAACTGTACCCCAGTGAGAGCCAGTTTCTGTGGAACTGTACCCCAGTGAGAGTCAGCGTTTGTGGAACTGTACCCCAGTGAGAGTCAGTGTCTGTGGAACTGTACCCCAGTGAGAGTCAGTGTCTGTGGAACTGTACCCCAGTGAGAGTCAGTGTCTGTGCAACTGTACCCCAGTGAGAGTCAGCGTCTGTGGAACTGTACCCCAGTGAGAGTCAGTGTCTGTGGAACTGTACCCCAGTGAGAGTCAGTGTCTGTGGAACTGTACCCCAGTGAGAGTCAGTGTCTCTGGAACTGTACCCCAGTGAGAGTCAGTGTCTGTGGAACTGTACCCCAGTGAGAGTCAGTGTCTGTGGAACTGTACGCCAGTGAGAGTCAGTGTCTGTGGAACTGTACCCCAGTGAGAGTCATTGTCTGTGGAACTGTCCCCCAGTGAGAGTCAGTGTCTGTGGAACTGTACCCCAGTGAGACAGTGTCTGTGGAACTGTACCCAACGAGAGTCAGTGTCTGTGGAACTGTACCCCAGTGAGAGTCAGTGTCTGTGGAACTGTACCCCAGTGAGAGTCAGTGTCTGTGCAACTGTACCCCAGTGAGAGTCAGCGTCTGTGGAACTGTACCCCAGTGAGAGTCAGTGTCTGTGGAACTGTACCCCAGTGAGAGTCAGTGTCTCTGGAACTGTACCCCAGTGAGACAGTGTCTGTGGAACTGTACCCAACGAGAGTCAGTGTCTGTGGAACTGTACCCCAGCGAGAGTCAGTGCCTGTGGAACTGTCCCCCAGCGAGAGTTGGTGTCTGTGGAACTGTACCCCAGTGAGCGTCAGCGTCTGTGGAACTGTATACCACTGAGAGTCAATGTCTGTAGAACTGTACCCCAGTGAGAGTCAGTGTTTGTGGAACTGTACCCCAGTGAGAGTCATTGTCTGTGGTACTGTCCTCCAGTGAGAGTCAGTGTCTGTGGAACTGTCCCCCAGTGAGAGACAGTGTTTGTGGAACTGTAACCCAGTGAGAGTCAGTGTCTGTGGAACTGTCCCCCAGTGAGAGTCAGTGTCTGTGGAACTGTACCCCAGTGAGAGTCAGTGTCTGTGGAACTGTACCCCAGTGAGAGTCAGTGTCTGTGGAACTGTACCCCAGTAAAAGTCAGTTTCTGTGGAACTGTTCCCCAGTGAGAGTCATTGCCTGTGGAACTGTACCCCAGCGAGAGTCAGTGTCTGTGGAACTGTACCCAACGAGAGTCAGTGTCTGTGGAACTGTACCCCAGCGAGAGTCAGTGCCTGTGGAACTGTACCCCAGCGAGAGTCAGTGTCTGTGGAACTGTACCCCAGTGAGAGTCATTGTCTGTGGTACTGTCCCCCAGTGAGAGTCAGTGTCTGTGGAACTGTCCCCCAGTGAGAGTCAGTGTCTGTGGAACTGTCCCCCAGTGAGACACAGTGTCTGTGAAACTGTACCCCACTGAGAGTCAGTGTCTGTGGAACTGTACCCCAGTAAGAGTCAGTTTCTGTGGAACTGTACCACAGTGAGAGTCATTGCCTGTGGAACTGTACCCCAGCGAGAGTCAGTGTCTGTGGAACTGTACCCAACGAGAGTCAGTGTCTGTGGAACTGTACCCCAGGGAGCGGTAGTGTCTGTGGAGCTGTACCCCAGTGAGAGTGAGAGTCTGTAGAACTGTACCCCAGTGAGCGTCAGTGTCTGTGTAACTGTACAGCAGTGAGAGTCAGCGCCTGTGGAATTGTACCCCAGTGAGAGTCAGTGTCTGTGGAACTGTACCCCGGTGAGAGTCAGTGTCTATGGAACTGTACACCAGTGAGCATCAGTGTCTGTGGAACTGTACCCCAGTGAGAGTCAGTGTCTGTGGAACTGTACCCCAGTGAGAGTCAGTGTCTGTGGAACTGTACCCCAGTGAGAGTCAGTGTCTGTGAAACTGTACCCCACTGAGAGTCAGTGTCTGTGTAACTGTACAGCAGTGAGAGTCAGCGCCTGTGGAACTGTACCCCTGTGAGAGTCAGTGTCTGTGGAACTGTACTCCAGGGAGAGTCAGTGTCTGTGGAACAGTACCCCAGTGAGAGTCAGTGTCTCTGGAACTGTACCCCAGTGAGAGTCAGTGTCTCTGGAACTGTGCCCCGATGAGAGTCAGTATCTGTGGAACTGTGCCCCGATGAGAGTCAGTGTCTGTGGAACTGTACCCCAGTGAGAGTTACTGTCTGTGGAACTGTACCCCACTGAGAGTCAGTGTCTGTTGAACTGTACCCCGGTGAGATTTAGTGTTTATGGAACTGAACCCCAGTGAGAGTCAGTGTCTGTGGAACTGTACCCAATGAGAGTCAGTGTCTGTGGAACTGTACCGCAGTGAGAGTCAGTGTCTGTGGAACTGTACCCCAGTGAGAGTCAGTGTCTATGGAACTGTACACCAGTGAGCATCAGTGTCTGTGGAACTGTACCCCAGTGAGAGTCAGTGTCTGTGGAACTGTACCCCACTGAGAGTCAGTGGCTGTGGAACTGTATACGAGTGAGAGTAAGTGTCTGTGGAACTGTACCCCAGTAAGAGTCAGTGTCTGTGGAACTGTACCCCAGTGAGAGTCAGTGTCTGTGAAACTGTACCCCACTGAGAGTCAGTGTCTGTGTAACTGTACAGCAGTGACAGTCATTGTCTGTGGAACTGTACCCCACTGAGAGTCAGTGGCTGTGGAACTGTATACGAGTGAGAGTAAGTGTCTGTGGAACTGTACCCCAGTGAGAGTCAGTGTCTGTGGAACTGTACCCCAGTGAGAGTCAGTGTCTGTGAAACTGTACCCCACTGAGAGTCAGTGTCTGTGGAACTATACCCCAGTAAGAGTCAGTGTCTGTGGAACTGTACCACTGTGAGAGTCAGTGTCTGTGGAACTGTACTCCAGGGAGAGTCAGTGTCTGTGGAACAGTACCCCAGTGAGAGTCAGTGTCTGTGGAACTGTACCCCAGTGAGAGTCAGTGTCTGTGAAACTGTACCCCACTGAGAGTCAGTGTCTGTTGAACTGTACCCCAGCAAGATTCTGTGTCTGTGGAACTGTAACCCAGTTAGAGTCAGTGTCTGTGGAACTGTACCCCACTGAGAGTCAGTGTCTGTGGAACTGTACCCCAGTGAGAGTCAGTGTCTGTGGAACTGTACCCCAGTGGGAGTCAGTGTCTGTGGAACTGTACCCCAGTGAGAGTCAGTTTCTCTGGAACTGTACCACAGTGAGAGTCGGTGTCCGTGGAACTGTACCCCAGTGAGAGTCAGTGTCTGTGGAATTGTACCCCATTGACAGTCAGTGTCTGTTGAACTGTACCCCAGTGAGAGTCAGTGTCTGTGGAACTGTACCCCAGTGAGAGTCAGAGTCTGTGGAACTGTACCCCAGTGAGAGTCAGTATCTGTGGAACTGTACCCCATTGAGAGTCAGTGTCTGTGGAACTGTACCCCAGTGAGCATCAGTGTCTGTGGAACTGTACCCCAGTGAGAGTCAGTGTCTGTGGAACTGTACCCCAGTGAGCAGCAGTGTCTGTGGAACTGTACCCCAGTGAGAGTCAGTGTCTGTGGAACTGTACCCCAGTGACAGTCATTGTCTGTGGAACTGTACCCCACTGAGAGTCAGTGTCTGTGGAACTGCATACGAGTGAGAGTAAGTATCTGTGGAACTGCACCCCAGTGAGAGTCAGTGTCTGTGGAACTGTGCCCCGATGAGAGTCAGTGTCTGTGGAAATATACCCCAATGAGCACTTTTGTCTGTGGAACTGTACCCCAGTGAGAGTTACTGTCTGTGGAACTGTACCCCACTGAGAGTCAGTGTCTGTTGAACTGTACCCCGGTGAGATTTAGTGTTTATGGAACTGAACCCCAGTGAGAGTCAGTTTCTGTGGAACTGTGCCCCACTGAGAATCAGTGTCTGTGGAACTGTACCCCAGTGAGAGTCAGTGTCTGTGGAACTGTACCCCAGTGAGAGTCAGTGTCTGTGGAACTGTACCCCAGTGAGAGTCAGTGTCTGTGGAACTGTACCCCAGTGAGAGTCAGTATCTGTGGAACTGTACCCCATTGAGAGTCAGTGTCTGTGGAACTGTACCCCAGTGAGAGTCAGTGTCTGTGGAACTGTACTCCATTGAGAGTCAGTGTCAGTGGAACTGTACCCCAGTGAGAGTCATTGCCTGTGGAACGGTACCTCACTGAGAGTCAGTGTCTGTGGAACTGTACCCCAGCGAGATTCTGTGGAACTGTAACCCAGTTAGAGTCAGTGTCTGTGGAACTGTACCCCATTGAGAGTCAGTGTCTGTGGAACTGTACCCCAGTGAGCATCAGTGTCTGTGGAACTGTACCCCAGTGAGAGTCAGTGTCTGTGGAACTGTACCCCAGTGAGCAGCAGTGTCTGTGGAACTGTACCCCAGTGAGAGTCAGTGTCTGTGGAACTGTACCCCAGTGACAGTCATTGTCTGTGCAACTGTACCCCACTGAGAGTCAGTGTCTGTGGAACTGCATACGAGTGAGAGTAAGTATCTGTGGAACTGCACCCCAGTGAGAGTCAGTGTCTGTGGAACTGTGCCCCGATGAGAGTCAGTGTCTGTGGAAATGTACCCCAATGAGCACTTTTGTCTGTGGAACTGTACCCCAGTGAGAGTTACTGTCTGTGGAACTGTACCCCACTGAGAGTCAGTGTCTGTTGAACTGTACCCCGGTGAGAGTCAGTGTCTGTGGAACTGTACCCCAGTGAGAGTCAGTGTCTGTGGAACTGTACCCCAGTGAGAGTCAGTATCTGTGGAACTGTACCCCATTGAGAGTCAGTGTCTGTGGAACTGTACCCCAGTGAGAGTCAGTGTCTGTGGAACTGTAACCCAGTGAGAGTCAGTGTCTGTGGAACTGTCCCCCAGTGAGAGTCAGTGTCTGTGGAACTGTACCCCAGTGAGAGTCACTGCCTGTGGAACTGTACCCCAGCGAGATTCTCAATCTGTGGAACTGTACCCCACTGAGAGTCAGTTTCTGTGGAACTGTTCCCCAGTGAGAGTCATTGCCTGTGGAACTGTACCCCAACGAGTGTCAGTGTCTGTGGAACTGTACCCCAGCGAGAGTCAGTGCCTGTGGAACTGTACCCCAGCGAGATTCTCTCTGTGGAACTGTAACCCAGTGAGCGTCAGCGTCTGTGCAACTGTACCCAACGAGAGTCAGTGTCTGTGGAACTGTACGCCAGTGAGAGTCAGTGTCTGTGAAACTGTAACCCACTGAGAGTCAGTGTCTGTGTAACTGTACAGCAGTGAGAGTCAGCGCCTGTGGAACTGTACCCCAGTGAGCGTCAGTGTCTGTGAAACTGTACCCCAGTGAGCGTCAATATCTGTGGAGCTGTACCCCACTGAGAGTCCGTGTCTGTAGAACTATACCCCAGTAAGAGTCAGTGTCTGTGGAACTGTACCCCTGTGAGAGTCAGTGTCTGTGGAACTGTACTCCAGGGAGAGTCAGTGTCTGTGGAACAGTACCCCAGTGAGAGTCAGTGTCTGTGGAACTGTACCCCAGTGAGAGTCGGTGTCTGTGGAACTGTACCCAGTGAGAGTCAGTGTCTGTGGAATTGTACGCAGTGACAGTCAGTGTCCATTGAACTGTACCCCAGTGAGAGTCCGTGTCTGTGGAACTGTAATCCAGTGAGAGTCAGTGTCTGTGGAACTGTGCCCCGATGAGAGTCAGTGTCTGTGGAAATGTACCCCAATGAGCACTTTTGTCTGTGGAACTGAACCCCAGTGGGAGTCAGTGTTTGTGGAACTGTACCCCAGTGAGAGTCAGTGTCTGTGGAACTTTACCCCAGTGAGAGTCAGTGTCTGTGTAACTGTACAGCAGTGAGAGTCAGCGCCTGTGGAATTGTACCCCAGTGAGCGTCAGTGTCTATGGAAATGTACACCAGTGAGCATCAGTGTCTGTGGAACTGTACCCCAGTGAGAGTCAGTGTCTGTGGAACTGTACCCCAGTGAGAGTCAGCGTCTGTGGAACTGTACCCCAGTGAGAGTCAATGTCTGTGGAACTGTACCCCAACGGGAGTCAATGTCTGTGGAACTGTACCCCAGTGAGAGTCAGCGTCTGTGGAACTGTACCCCAGTGAGAGTCAATGTCTGTGGAACTGTACCCCAACGGGAGTCAATGTCTGTGGAACTGTACCCCAGTGAGAGTCAATGTCTGTGGAACTGTACCCCAGTGAGAGTCAGTGTCTGTGGAACTATACGCCAGTAAGAGTCAGTATCTGTGGAACTGTACCCCAGTGAGCGTCTGTGTCTGTGGAACTGTACCCCAGTGAGAGTCAATGTCTGTGGAACTGTACCCCAGTGAGAGTCTGTGCCTGTGCAACTGTACCCCAGTGACAGTCAGTGTCTGTGGAACTGTACCCCAGTGAGAGTCAGTGTCTGTGAAACTGTAACCCAGTGAGAGTCAGAGTCTGTGGAACTGTACCCCAGTGAGAATCACTGTCTGTGGAACTGTACCCCAGTGAGAGTCAGCTTCTGTGGAACTGTACCCCAGTGAGTGTCAATGTCTGTGAAACTGTACCCCACTGAGAGTCAGTGTCTGTTGAACTGTACCCCAGCAAGATTCTGTGTCTGTGGAACTGTAACCCAGTTAGAGTCAGTGTCTGTGGAACTGTACCCCACTGAGAGTCAGTGTCTGTGGAACTGTACCCCAGTGAGAGTCAGTGTCTGTGGAACTGTACCCCAGTGGGAGTCAGTGTCTGTGGAACTGTACCCCAGTGAGAGTCAGTTTCTCTGGAACTGTACCACAGTGAGAGTCGGTGTCCGTGGAACTGTACCCCAGTGAGAGTCAGTGTCTGTGGAATTGTACCCCATTGACAGTCAGTGTCTGTTGAACTGTACCCCAGTGAGAGTCAGTGTCTGTGGAACTGTACCCCAGTGAGAGTCAGAGTCTGTGGAACTGTACCCCAGTGAGAGTCAGTATCTGTGGAACTGTACCCCATTGAGAGTCAGTGTCTGTGGAACTGTACCCCAGTGAGCATCAGTGTCTGTGGAACTGTACCCCAGTGAGAGTCAGTGTCTGTGGAACTGTACCCCAGTGAGCAGCAGTGTCTGTGGAACTGTACCCCAGTGAGAGTCAGTGTCTGTGGAACTGTACCCCAGTGACAGTCATTGTCTGTGGAACTGTACCCCACTGAGAGTCAGTGTCTGTGGAACTGCATACGAGTGAGAGTAAGTATCTGTGGAACTGCACCCCAGTGAGAGTCAGTGTCTGTGGAACTGTGCCCCGATGAGAGTCAGTGTCTGTGGAAATATACCCCAATGAGCACTTTTGTCTGTGGAACTGTACCCCAGTGAGAGTTACTGTCTGTGGAACTGTACCCCACTGAGAGTCAGTGTCTGTTGAACTGTACCCCGGTGAGATTTAGTGTTTATGGAACTGAACCCCAGTGAGAGTCAGTTTCTGTGGAACTGTGCCCCACTGAGAATCAGTGTCTGTGGAACTGTACCCCAGTGAGAGTCAGTGTCTGTGGAACTGTACCCCAGTGAGAGTCAGTGTCTGTGGAACTGTACCCCAGTGAGAGTCAGTGTCTGTGGAACTGTACCCCAGTGAGAGTCAGTATCTGTGGAACTGTACCCCATTGAGAGTCAGTGTCTGTGGAACTGTACCCCAGTGAGAGTCAGTGTCTGTGGAACTGTACTCCATTGAGAGTCAGTGTCAGTGGAACTGTACCCCAGTGAGAGTCATTGCCTGTGGAACGGTACCTCACTGAGAGTCAGTGTCTGTGGAACTGTACCCCAGCGAGATTCTGTGGAACTGTAACCCAGTTAGAGTCAGTGTCTGTGGAACTGTACCCCATTGAGAGTCAGTGTCTGTGGAACTGTACCCCAGTGAGCATCAGTGTCTGTGGAACTGTACCCCAGTGAGAGTCAGTGTCTGTGGAACTGTACCCCAGTGAGCAGCAGTGTCTGTGGAACTGTACCCCAGTGAGAGTCAGTGTCTGTGGAACTGTACCCCAGTGACAGTCATTGTCTGTGCAACTGTACCCCACTGAGAGTCAGTGTCTGTGGAACTGCATACGAGTGAGAGTAAGTATCTGTGGAACTGCACCCCAGTGAGAGTCAGTGTCTGTGGAACTGTGCCCCGATGAGAGTCAGTGTCTGTGGAAATGTACCCCAATGAGCACTTTTGTCTGTGGAACTGTACCCCAGTGAGAGTTACTGTCTGTGGAACTGTACCCCACTGAGAGTCAGTGTCTGTTGAACTGTACCCCGGTGAGAGTCAGTGTCTGTGGAACTGTACCCCAGTGAGAGTCAGTGTCTGTGGAACTGTACCCCAGTGAGAGTCAGTATCTGTGGAACTGTACCCCATTGAGAGTCAGTGTCTGTGGAACTGTACCCCAGTGAGAGTCAGTGTCTGTGGAACTGTAACCCAGTGAGAGTCAGTGTCTGTGGAACTGTCCCCCAGTGAGAGTCAGTGTCTGTGGAACTGTACCCCAGTGAGAGTCACTGCCTGTGGAACTGTACCCCAGCGAGATTCTCAATCTGTGGAACTGTACCCCACTGAGAGTCAGTTTCTGTGGAACTGTTCCCCAGTGAGAGTCATTGCCTGTGGAACTGTACCCCAACGAGTGTCAGTGTCTGTGGAACTGTACCCCAGCGAGAGTCAGTGCCTGTGGAACTGTACCCCAGCGAGATTCTCTCTGTGGAACTGTAACCCAGTGAGCGTCAGCGTCTGTGCAACTGTACCCAACGAGAGTCAGTGTCTGTGGAACTGTACGCCAGTGAGAGTCAGTGTCTGTGAAACTGTAACCCACTGAGAGTCAGTGTCTGTGTAACTGTACAGCAGTGAGAGTCAGCGCCTGTGGAACTGTACCCCAGTGAGCGTCAGTGTCTGTGAAACTGTACCCCAGTGAGCGTCAATATCTGTGGAGCTGTACCCCACTGAGAGTCCGTGTCTGTAGAACTATACCCCAGTAAGAGTCAGTGTCTGTGGAACTGTACCCCTGTGAGAGTCAGTGTCTGTGGAACTGTACTCCAGGGAGAGTCAGTGTCTGTGGAACAGTACCCCAGTGAGAGTCAGTGTCTGTGGAACTGTACCCCAGTGAGAGTCGGTGTCTGTGGAACTGTACCCAGTGAGAGTCAGTGTCTGTGGAATTGTACGCAGTGAGAGTCAGTGTCTGTGGAACTGTACCCCAGTGAGAGTCGGTGTCTGTGGAACTGTACCCCAGTGAGAGTCCGTGTCTGTGGAACTGTAATCCAGTGAGAGTCAGTGTCTGTGGAACTGTGCCCCGATGAGAGTCAGTGTCTGTGGAAATGTACCCCAATGAGCACTTTTGTCTGTGGAACTGAACCCCAGTGGGAGTCAGTGTTTGTGGAACTGTACCCCAGTGAGAGTCAGTGTCTGTGGAACTTTACCCCAGTGAGAGTCAGTGTCTGTGTAACTGTACAGCAGTGAGAGTCAGCGCCTGTGGAATTGTACCCCAGTGAGCGTCAGTGTCTATGGAAATGTACACCAGTGAGCATCAGTGTCTGTGGAACTGTACCCCAGTGAGAGTCAGTGTCTGTGGAACTGTACCCCAGTGAGAGTCAGCGTCTGTGGAACTGTACCCCAGTGAGAGTCAATGTCTGTGGAACTGTACCCCAACGGGAGTCAATGTCTGTGGAACTGTACCCCAGTGAGAGTCAGCGTCTGTGGAACTGTACCCCAGTGAGAGTCAATGTCTGTGGAACTGTACCCCAACGGGAGTCAATGTCTGTGGAACTGTACCCCAGTGAGAGTCAATGTCTGTGGAACTGTACCCCAGTGAGAGTCAGTGTCTGTGGAACTATACGCCAGTAAGAGTCAGTATCTGTGGAACTGTACCCCAGTGAGCGTCTGTGTCTGTGGAACTGTACCCCAGTGAGAGTCAATGTCTGTGGAACTGTACCCCAGTGAGAGTCTGTGCCTGTGCAACTGTACCCCAGTGACAGTCAGTGTCTGTGGAACTGTACCCCAGTGAGAGTCAGTGTCTGTGAAACTGTAACCCAGTGAGAGTCAGAGTCTGTGGAACTGTACCCCAGTGAGAATCACTGTCTGTGGAACTGTACCCCAGTGAGAGTCAGCTTCTGTGGAACTGTACCCCAGTGAGTGTCAATGTCTGTGGAACTGTACCCCAGTGAGAGTCAGTGTTTGTGGAACTGTACCCCATTGAGAGTCAGTGTCTGTGGAACTGTACCCCAGTGAGAGTCAGTGTTTGTGGAACTGTACCCCAATGAGAGTCAGTGTCTGTTGAACTGTACCCCAATGTGAGTCTGTGGAACTGTGTCCCAGTGAGAGCTAGTGTCCGTGGAACTGTACCCCAATGAGAGTCAGTGTCTTTGAATATTTACCCCAGTGAGAGTCAGTGTCCTTGGAACAGTACACCAGTGAGAGTCAGTGTCTGTGGAACTGTACCCCGGTGAGAGTCAGTCTATGGAACTGTACCCCAGTGAGAGTCAGTGTCTGTGGAACTGTACCCCACTGCGAGTCAGTGTCTTTGAAAATTTACCCCAGTGAGAGTCAGTGTCCTTGGAACTGTACACCAGTGAGAGTCAGTGTCTGTGGAACTGTACCCCAGTGAGAGTCATTGTCTGTGGAACTGTACCCCAGTGACAGTCAGTGTCTGTGGAACTGTACCCCAGTGAGAGTCAGTGTCTGTGGAACTGTACCCCAGTGAGAGTCTGTGGAACTGTACCCCAGTGAGAGTCAGTGTCTGTGGAACTGTACCCCAGTGAGAATCAGTGTCTGTGGAACTGTACCCCAGTGAGAGTCAGTGTCTGTGGAACTGTACCCCAGTGAGAATCAGTGTCTGTGGAACTGTACCCCAGTGAGAGTTACTGTCTATGGAACTGTACCCCAGTGAGAGTCAGTGTCTGTGGAACTGTACCGCAGTGAGAGTCTGTGGAACTGTACCCCAGTGAGAGTCAGTGTCTGTGGAACTGTACACCACTGAGAGTCAGTGTCTGTGGAACTGTACGCCAGTGAGAGTCAGTATCTGTGGAACTGTACCCCAGTGAGAGTCAGTGTCTGTGGAACTGTACCGCAATGAGAGTAAGTGTCTGTGGAACTGTACCCCAGTGAGATTTACTGTCTGTGGAACTGTACCCCAGTGAGTGTCAGCTTCTGTGGCACTGCACACCAGTGAGAGTCAGTGTCTTTGAAAATGTACCCCAGTGAGAATCAGTGTCTGTGGAACTGTACCCCAGTGAGAGTTACTGTCTATGGAACTGTACCCCAGTGAGAATCAGTGTCTGTGGAACTGTACCCCAGTGAGAATCAGTGTCTGTGGAACTGTACCCCAGTGAGAGTCAGTGTTTGTGGAACTGTACCCCAGTGAGCGTCAGTGTCTGTGGAACTGTACCCCACTGAGAGTCAGTGTCTGTGGAACTGTAACCCAGTGAGAGTCAGTGCCTGTGGAACTGTACCCCAGTGAGAGTCAGTGTCTGTGGAACTGTACCCCAGTGAGAGTCAATATCTGTGGTACTGTACCCCAGTGAGAGTCAGTGTCTGTGGACCTGTACCCCAGTGAGAGTCAGTGACTGTGGAACTGTACCCCAGTGAGAATCAGTGTCTGTGGAACTTTACCCCAGTGTGTCTCAGTGACTGTGGAACTTTACTCCAAGATAGAATTACTGTCTGTGCAAATGTTCCCCAGTGAGAATCAGTGTCTGTGGAAATGTACTCCAGTGAGAGTTCGTGTCTGTGGAAGTGTACCCCAGTGAGAGTCAGTGTGTGTGTAACTGTACCCCAGTGAGAGTCAGTGTCTGTGGAACGGTACCCCAGTGTGCGTCAGTGTCTGTGGAACTGTACGCCACTGATAGTCAGTGCCTGTGGAACGATTCCCAAGTGAGAGTCAGTGTCTGTGGAACTGTACCCCAGTGAGAGTCAGTGCTTGTGGAACTGTACCCCAGTGAGAGTCAGTGTTTGTGGAACTGTTCCACTGTGAGAGTCAGTTTCTGTGGAACTGTACCCCAGTGAGAGTCAGTACCTGTGGAAATGTACCCCACTGAGAGTCAGTAACTGTGGAACTGTACCCCACTGAGAGTTAGTGTCTGTGGAACAGTACCCCAGTGAGAGTCAGAGTCTGTAGAACTGTGTCCCAGTGAGCGTCAGTGTCTGTTTAACTGTACCCCAGTGACAGTCAGTGTCTGTGGAACTGTACCCCAGTGAGAGTCATGCCTGTGGAACTGTACCCCAGTGAGTCTCAGTGACTGTGGAACTCTACCCCAGTGAGCGTCAGTGTCTATGGTAGTGTACCCCAGTGAGTATCAGTGATTGTGGAACTTTACCCCAGTGAGAGTTACTGTCTGTGGAACTGTACCCCAGTGAGAGTCAGTGTTTGTGGAACTGTACCCCAATGAGAGTCAGTGTCTGTTGAACTGTACCCCAATGTGAGTCTGGGGAACTGTGTCCCAGTGAGAGCTAGTGTCCGTGGAACTGTACCCCAATGAGAGTCAGTGTCTTTGAATATTTACCCCAGTGAGAGTCAGTGTACTTGGAACTGTACACCAGTGAGAGTCAGTGTCTGTGGAACTGTACCCCGGTGAGAGTCAGTCTATGGAACTGTACCCCAGTGAGAGTCAGTGTCTGTGGAACTGTACCCCACTGCGAGTCAGTGTCTTTGAAAATTTACCCCAGTGAGAGTCAGTGTCCTTGGAACTGTACACCAGTGAGAGTCAGTGTCTGTGGAACTGTACCCCAGTGACAGTCAGTGTCTGTGGAACTGTACCCCAGTGACAGTCAGTGTCTGTGGAACTGTACCCCAGTGAGAGTCAGTGTCTGTGGAACTGTACCCCAGTGAGAGTCTGTGGAACTGTACCCCAGTGAGAGTCAGTGTCTGTGGAACTGTACCCCAGTGAGAGTCAGTGTCTGTGGAACTGTACCCCAGTGAGAGTCAGTGTCTGTGGAACTGTACCCCAGTGAGAATCAGTGTCTGTGGAACTGTACCCCAGTGAGAGTCAGTGTCTGTGGAACTTTACCCCAGTGAGAATCAGTGTCTGTGGAACTGTACCCCAGTGAGAATCAGTGTCTGTGGAACTGTACCCCAGTGAGAGTCAGTGACTGTGGAACTGTACGCCAGTGAGAGTCAGTGTCTGTGGAACTGTACCCCAGTGAGAGTCAGTGTCTGTGGAACTGTACCCCAGTGAGAGTTACTGTCTATGGAACTGTACCCCAGTGAGAGTCAGTGTCTGTGGAACTGTACACCACTGAGAGTCAGTGTCTGTGGAACTGTACGCCAGTGAGAGTCAGTATCTGTGGAACTGTACCCCAGTGAGAGTCAGTGTCTGTGGAACTGTACTGCAATGAGAGTAAGTGTCTGTGGAACTGTACCCCAGTGAGAGTCAGTGTCTGTTGAACTGTACCCCAGTGAGATTTACTGTCTGTGGAACTGTACCCCAGTGAGTGTCAGCTTCTGTGGCACTGTACACCAGTGAGAGTCAGTGTCTTTGAAAATGTACCCCAGTGAGAATCAGTGTCTGTGGAACTGTACCCCAGTGAGAGTTACTGTCTATGGAACTGTACCCCAATGAGAATCAGTGTCTGTGGAACTGTACCCCAGTGAGAGACAGTGTCTGTGGAACTGTACCCCAGTGAGAGTCAGTGTCTGTGGAACTGTACCGCAATGAGAGTAAGTGTCTGTGGAACTGTACCCCGGTGAGAGTCAGTGTCTGTTGAACTGTACCCCAGTGAGATTTACTGTCTGTGGAACTGTACCCCAGTGAGTGTCAGCTTCTGTGGCACTGTACACCAGTGCGAGTCAGTGTCTTTGAAAATGTACCCCAGTGAGAATCAGTGTCTGTGGAACTGTACCCCACTGCGAGTCAGTGTCTTTGAAAATTTACCCCAGTGAGAGTCAGTGTCCTTGGAACTGTACACCAGTGAGAGTCAGTGTCTGTGGAACTGTACCCCAGTGACAGTCAGTGTCTGTGGAACTGTACCCCAGTGACAGTCAGTGTCTGTGGAACTGTACCCCAGTGAGAGTCAGTGTCTGTGGAACTGTACCCCAGTGAGAGTCTGTGGAACTGTACCCCAGTGAGAGTCAGTGTCTGTGGAACTGTACCCCAGTGAGAGTCAGTGTCTGTGGAACTGTACCCCAGTGAGAGTCAGTGTCTGTGGAACTGTACCCCAGTGAGAATCAGTGTCTGTGGAACTGTACCCCAGTGAGAGTCAGTGACTGTGGAACTTTACCCCAGTGAGAGTTACTGTCTATGGAACTGTACCCCACTGAGAGTCAGTGCCTGTGGAACGATTCACAAGTGAGAGTCAGTGTCTGTGGAACTGTACCCCAGTGAGAGTCAGTGCTTGTGGAACTGTACCCCAGTGAGAGTCAGTGTCTGTGGAACTGTTCCACTGTGAGAGTCAGTTTCTGTGGAACTGTACCCCAGTGAGAGTCAGTACCTGTGGAACTGTACCCCAGTGAGAGTCAGCGTCTGTGGAACTGTACCCCAGTGAGGGACAGAGTCTGTGGAACTGTACCCCAGTGAGCGTCTGTGTAACTGTACCCCAGTGAGAGTCAGTGTCTGTGGAACTGTACCCCAGTGAGAGTCAGTGTCTGTGGAACTGTACCCCAGTGAGAGTCAGTGTCTGTGGAACTGTACCCCAGTGAGAGTCAGCGTCTGTGGAACTGTACCCCAGTGAGAGTCAGTGTCTGTGGAACTGTACCCCAATTGTGAGTCAGTGTCTTTGGAACTGTACACCAGTGAGTGTCAGTGTCTGTGGAACTGTACCCCAGTGAGAGTCAGTGTTTGTGGAACTGTACCCCAATGAGAGTCAGTGTCTGTTGAACTGTACCCCAATGTGAGTCTGTGGAACTGTGTCCCAGTGAGAGCTAGTGTCCGTGGAACTGCACCCCAATGAGAGTCAGTGTCTTTGAATATTTACCCCAGTGAGAGTCAGTGTCCTTGGAACAGTACACCAGTGAGAGTCAGTGTCTGTGGAACAGTACCCCGGTGAGAGTCAGTCTATGGAACTGTACCCCAGTGAGAGTCAGTGTCTGTGGAACTGTACCCCACTGCGAGTCAGTGTCTTTGAAAATTTACCCCAGTGAGAGTAAGTGTCCTTGGAACTGTACACCAGTGAGAGTCAGTGTCTGTGGAACTGTACCCCAGTGAGAGTCAGTGTCTGTGGAACTGTACCCCAGTGAGAGTCTGTGGAACTGTACCCCAGTGAGAGTCAGTGCTTGTGGAACTGTACCCCAGTGAGAGTCAGTGTCTGTGGAACTGTTCCACTGTGAGAGTCAGTTTCTGTGGAACTGTACCCCAGTGAGAGTCAGTACCTGTGGAAATGTACCCCACTGAGAGTCAGTAACTGTGGAACTCTACCCCACTGAGAGTTAGTGTCTGTGGAACAGTACCCCAGTGAGAGTCAGAGTCTGTAGAACTGTGCCCCAGTGAGCGTCAGTGTCTGTTTAACTGTACCCCAGTGAGAGTCAGTCTATGGAACTGTACCCCAGTGAGAGTCAGTGTCTGTGGAACTGTACCCCAGTGAGAGTCAGTCTATGGAACTGTACCCCAGTGAGAGTCAGTGTCTGTGGAACTGTACCCCACTGCGAGTCAGTGTCTTTGAAAATTTACCCCAGTGAGAGTAAGTGTCCTTGGAACTGTACACCAGTGAGAGTCAGTGTCTGTGGAACTGTACCCCAGTGACAGTCAGTGTCTGTGGAACTGTACCCCAGTGTCAGTCAGTGTCTGTGGAACTGTACCCCAGTGAGAGTCAGTGTCTGTGGAACTGTACCCCAGTGAGAGTCTGTGGAACTGTACCCCAGTGAGAGTCAGTGTCTGTGGAACTGTACCCCAGTGAGAATCAGTGTCTGTGGAACTGTACCCCAGTGAGAGTCAGTGTCTGTGGAACTTTACCCCAGTGAGTGTCAGTGACTGTGGAACTGTACCCCAGTGAGAGTCAGTGTCTATGGAACTGTACCCCAGTGAGAGTCAGTGTCTGTGGAACTGTACCGCAGTGAGAGTCTGTGGAACTGTACCCCAGTGAGAGTCAGTGTCTGTGGAACTGTACGCCAGTGAGAGTCAGTACCTGTGGAACTGTACCCCAGTGAGAGTCAGTGTCTGTGGAACTGTACTGCAATGAGAGTAAGTGTCTGTGGAACTGTACCCCGGTGAGAGTCAGTGTCTGTTGAACTGTACCCCAGTGAGATTTACTGTCTGTGGAACTGTACCCCTGTGAGTGTCAGCTTCTGTGGCACTGTACACCAGTGAGAGTCAGTGTCTTTGAAAATGTACCCCAGTGAGAATCAGTGTCTGTGGAACTGTACCCCAGTGAGAGTTACTGTCTATGGAACTGTACCCCAATGAGAATCAGTGTCTGTGGAACTGTACCCCAGTGAGAGTCAGTGTCTGTGGAACTGTACCCCAGTGAGAGTCAGTGTCTGTGGAACTGTACCGCAATGAGAGTAAGTGTCTGTGGAACTGTACCCCGGTGAGAGTCAGTGTCTGTTGAACTGTACCCCAGTGAGATTTACTGTCTGTGGAACTGTACCCCAGTGAGTGTCAGCTTCTGTGGCACTGTACACCAGTGAGAGTCAGTGTCTTTGAAAATGTACCCCAGTGAGAATCAGTGTCTGTGGAACTGTACCCCAGTGAGAATCAGTGTGTGTGGAACTGTACCCCAGTGAGAGTCAGTGTTTGTGGAACTGTACCCCAGTGAGCGTCAGTGTCTGTGGAACTGTACCCCACTGAGAGTCAGTGTCTGTGGAACTGTAACCCAGTGAGAGTCAGTGCCTGTGGAACTGTACCCCAGTGAGAGTCAGTGTCTGTGGAACTGTACCCCAGTGAGAGTTAGTGACTGTGGAACTGTACCCCAGTGAGAGTTAGTGACTGTGGAACTGTACCCCAGTGAGAGTCAGTGACTGTGGAACTGTACCCCAGTGAGAATCAGTGTCTGTGGAACTTTTCCCCAGTGAGAATCAGTGTCTGTGGAAATGTACTCCAGTGAGAGTCAGTGTCTGTGGAAGTGTACCCCAGTGAGAGTCAGTTTGTGTGTAACTGTACCCCAGTGAGAGTCAGTGTCTGTGGAACGGTACCCCAGTGTGCGTCAGTGCTTGTGGAACTGTACCCCAGTGAGAGTCAGTGTCTGTGGAACTGTACCCCAGTGAGAGTCAGTGCTTGTGGAACTGTACCCCAGTGAGAGTCAGTGTCTGTGGAACTGTTCCACTGTGAGAGTCAGTTTCTGTGGAACTGTACCCCAGTGAGAGTCAGTACCTGTGGAACTGTGCCCCAGTGAGCGTCAGTGTCTGTTTAACTGTACCCCAGTGAGAGTCAGTGTCTGTGGAACTGTACCCCAGTGAGAATCAGTGTCTGTGGAACTGTACCCCAATGAGAGTCAGTGTCAGTGGAACTGTACCCCGGTGAGAGTCAGTGTCTATGGAACGATTCCCCAGTGAGTGTCAATATCTGTGGAACCCATTCCCCAGTGAGAGTCAGTGTCAGTGGAACTGTACCCCAGTGAGTCTCAGTGACTGTGGAACTCTACCCCAGTGAGCGTCAGTGTCTATGGTAGTGTACCCCAGTGAGAGTCAGTGTCTGTGGAACTGTACCCCAGTGAAAGTCAGCGTCTGTGGAACTGTACCCCAGTGAGAGTCAGTGCCTGTGGAACTTTACCCTAGTGAGTGTCAGTATCTGTGAAACTGTACCCCAGTGAGAGTCAGTGTCTGTGGAACTGTACCCCAGTGAGAGTCAGCGTCTGTGGAACTGTACCCCAGTGAGAGTCAGTGTCTGTGGAACTGTACCCCACTGAGAGTCAGTGTCTGTGGAACTGTACCCTGGTGAGAGTCAGTGTCTGTGGAACTTTACCCCAGTGAGAGTTACTGTCTATGGAAATGTACCCCAGTGAGAGTCAGTGTCTGTGGAACTGTACCCTGTGAGAGTCAGTATCTGTGGAACTGTACCCCAGTGAGAGTCAGTGTCTGTGGAACTGTACCCCAGTGAGAGTCAGTGTCTGTGGAACTGTACCCCAGTGAGAGTAAGTGTCTGTGGAACTGTACCCCGGTGAGAGTCAGTGTCTGTGGAACTGTACCCCAGTGAGAGTTACTGTCTGTCGAACTGTACCCCAGTGAGAGTCAGTTTCTGTGGAACTGTACCCCACTGCGAGTCAGTGTCTTTGACAATTTACCCCAGTGAGAGTCAGTGTCCTTGGAACTGTACACCAGTGAGAGTCAGTGTCTGTGGAACTGTACCCCAGTGACAGTCAGTGTCTGTGGAACTGTACCCCAGTGACAGTCAGTGTCTGTGGAACTGTACCCCAGTGAGAGTCAGTGTCTGTGGAACTGTACCCCAGTGAGAGTCTGTGGAACTGTACCCCAGTGAGAGTCAGTGTCTGTGGAACTGTACCCCAGTGAGAATCAGTGTCTGTGGAACTGTACCCCAGTGAGAGTCAGTGTCTGTGGAACTTTACCCCACTGAGTGTCAGTGACTGTGGAACTTTACCCCAGTGAGAGTTACTGTCCATGGAACTGCACACCACTGAGAGTCAGTGCTTGTGGAACTGTACCCCAGTGAGAGTCAGTGTCTGTGGAACTGTTCCACTGAGAGAGTCAGTTTCTGTGGAACTGTACCCCAGTGAGAGTCAGTACCTGTTGAACTGTACCCCACTGTGAGTTAGTATCTGTGGAACAGTACCCCAGTGAGGGTCAGAGTCTGTGGAACTGTACCCCAGTGAGCGTCTGTGTAACTGTACCCCAGTGAGAGTCAGTGTCTGTGGAACTGTACCCCAGTGAGAGTCAGTGTCTGTGGAACTGTACCCCAGTGAGAGTCAATATCTGTGGAACCCATACCCCAGTGAGAGTCATGCCTGTGGAACTGTACCCCAGTGAGTCTCAGTGACTGTGGAATTCTACCCCAGTGAGCGTCAGTGTCTGTGGATGTGTACCCCAGTGAGAGTCAGTGTCTGTGGAACTGTACCCCAGTGAGAGTCAGCGTCTGTGGAACTGTACCCCAGTGACAGTCAATGTCTGTGGAACTGTACCCCAGCGGGAGTCAATGTCTGTGGAACTTTACCCCAGTGAGTGTCAGTGATTGTGGAACTGTACCCCAGTGAGAGTTACTGTCTGTGGAACTGTAACCCAGTGAGAGTCAGTGTCTGTGGAACTGTACGCCAGTGAGAGTCAGTATCTGTGGAACTGTACCCCAGTGAGAGTCTGTGCCTGTGGAACTGTACCCCAGTGAGAGTCAGTGTCTGTGGAACTGTACCCCAGTGAGAGTCAGTGTCTGTGAAACTGTAACCCAGTGAGAGTCAGAGTCTGTGGAACTGTACCCCAGTGAGAATCACTGTCTGTGGAACTGTATCCCAGTGAGAGTCAGCTTCTGTGGAACTGTACCCCAGTGAGAGTCAGTGTCTTTGGAACTGTACACCAGTGAGTGTCAGTGTCTGTGGAACTGTACCCCAGTGAGAGTCAGTGTTTGTGGAACTGTACCCCAATGAGAGTCAGTGTCTGTTGAACTGTACCCCAATGTGAGTCTGTGGAACTGTGTCCCAGTGAGAGCTAGTGTCCGTGGAACTGTACCCCAATGAGAGTCAGTGTCTTTGAATATTTACCCCAGTGAGAGTCAGTGTCCTTGGAACAGTACACCAGTGAGAGTCAGTGTCTGTGGAACTGTACCCCGGTGAGAGTCAGTCTATGGAACTGTACCCCAGTGAGAGTCAGTGTCTGTGGAACTGTACCCCACTGCGAGTCAGTGTCTTTGAAAATTTACCCCAGTGAGAGTCAGTGTCCTTGGAACTGTACCCCAGTGAGAGTCAGTGTCTGTGGAACTGTACCCCAGTGACAGTCAGTGTCTGTGGAACTGTACCCCAGTGAGAGTCAGTGTCTGTGGAACTGTACCCCAGTGAGAGTCTGTGGAACTGTACCCCAGTGAGAGTCAGTGTCTGTGGAACTGTACCCCAGTGAGAGTCTGTGGAACTGTACCCCAGTGAGAGTCAGTGTCTGTGGAACTGTACCCCAGTGAGAGTCAGTGTCTGTGGAACTGTACCCCAGTGAGAGTCAGTGTCTGTGGAACTTTACCCCAGTGAGAGTTACTGTCTATGGAACTGTACCCCAGTGAGAATCAGTGTCTGTGGAACTGTACACCACTGAGAGTCAGTGTCTGTGGAACTGTACCCCAGTGAGACTCAGTGTCTGTGGAACTGTACCCCAGTGAGTGTCAGCTTCTGTGACACTGTACCCCAGTGAGAGTCAGTGTTTCTGGAACTGTACCCCAGTGAGAGTCAGTGTCTGTAAAACTGTAACCCAGTGAGAGTCAGAGTATGTGGAACTGTACCCCAGTGAGAATCACTGTCTGTGGAACTGTACCCCAGTGAGAGTCAGCTTCTGTGGAACTGTACCCCAGTGAGAGTCAGTGTCTTTTAAAATGTACCCCAGTGAGAGTCAGTGTCTGTGGAACTGTACCCCAGTGTGTGTCAGTGTCTTTGGAACTGTACACCAGTGAGTGTCAGTGTCTGTGGAACTGTACCCCAGTGAGAGTCAGTGTTTGTGGAACTGTACCCCAATGAGAGTCAGTGTCTGTTGAACTGTACCCCAATGTGAGTCTGTGGAACTGTGTCCCAGTGAGAGCTAATGTCCGTGGAACTGTACCCCAATGAGAGTCAGTGTCTTTGAATATTTGCCCCAGTGAGAGTCAGTGTACTTGGAACTGTACACCAGTGAGAGTCAGTGTCTGTGGAACTGTACCCCAGTGACAGTCAGTGTCTGTGGAACTGTACCCCAGTGACAGTCAGTGTCTGTGGAACTGTACCCCAGTGACAGTCAGTGTCTGTGGAACTGTACCCCAGTGAGAGTCTGTGGAACTGTACCCCAGTGAGAGTCAGTGTCTGTGGAACTGTACCCCAGTGAGAGTCAGTGTCTGTGGAACTTTACCCCAGCGAGTGTCAGTGACTGTGGAACTTTACCCCAGTGAGAGTTACTGTCTATGGAACTGTACACCATTGAGAGCCAGTGCCTGTGGAACGATTCCCAAGTGAGAGTCAGTGTCTGTGGAACTGTTCCACTGTGAGAGTCAGTTTCTGTGGAACTGTACCCCAGTGAGAGTCAGTACCTGTGGAACTGTACCCCAGTGAGAGTCAGTAACTGTGGAACTGTACCCCACTGAGAGTCAGTGTCTGTGGAACTGTACCCCAGTGAGAGTCAGTGTCTGTGAAACTGTAACCCAGTGAGAGTCAGTGTCTGTGGAACTGTACCCCAGTGAGCGTCTGTGTAACTGTACACAAGTGAGAGTCAGTGTCTGTGGAACTGTACCCCAGTGAGAGTCAGTGTTTGTGGAACTGTACCCCAGTGAGCATCAGTGTCTGTGGAACTGTACCCCACTGTGAGTCACTGTCTGTGGAACGGTACCCCAGTGAGAGTCAGTGTCTGTGGAACTGTACCCCAGTGAGAGTCAGTGTCTGTGGAACTGTACCCCAGTGAGAATCAGTGTCTGTGCAACTGTACCCCAGTGAGAGTCAGTGTCTGTGGAACTGTACCCCAGTGAGAGTCTGTGCCTGTGGAACTGTACCCCAGTGAGAGTCAGTGTCTGTGGAACTGTACCCCAGTGAGAGTCAGTGTCTGTGAAACTGTAACCCAGTGAGAGTCAGTGTCTGTGGAACTGTACCCCAGTGAGAGTCGGTGTCTGTGGAACTGTACCCCAGTGAGAGTCAGTTTCTCTGGAACTGTACCCCAGTGAGAGTCAGCTTCTGTGGAACTGTACCCCAGTGAGAGTCAGTGTCTGTGGAACTGTACCCCAGTGAGAGTCAGTGTCTGTGGAACTGTACCCCAGTGAGAGTCAGTGTCTGTGGAACTGTACCCCAGTGAGAGTCAGTGTCTGTGGAACTGTACCCCAGTGAGATTCAGTGTATGTAGAACTGTACCCCAGTGAGAGTCAGTGTCTGTGGAACTGTACCCCAGTGAGAGTCAGTGTCTGTGGAACTGTACCCCAGTGAGAGTTTGTGTCTGTGGAACTTTACCCCAGTGAGAGTCTGTGGAACTGTAATCCAGTGAGAGTCAGTGTCTGTGGAACTGTACCCCAGTGAGAGTCTGTGGAACTGTACCCCAGTGAGAGTCAGTGTCTGTGGAACTGTACCCCAGTGAGAGTCAGTGTCTGTGGAACTGTACCCCAGTGAGAGTCAGTGTCTGTGGAACTTTACCCCAGTGAGAGTTACTGTCTATGGAACTGTACCCCAGTGAGAATCAGTGTCTGTGGAACTGTACACCACTGAGAGTCAGTGTCTGTGGAACTGTACCCCAGTGAGACTCAGTGTCTGTGGAACTGTACCCCAGTGAGTGTCAGCTTCTGTGACACTGTACCCCAGTGAGAGTCAGTGTTTGTGGAACTGTACCCCAGTGAGAGTCAGTGTCTGTGAAACTGTAACCCAGTGAGAGTCAGAGTATGTGGAACTGTACCCCAGTGAGAATCACTGTCTGTGGAACTGTACCCCAGTGAGAGTCAGCTTCTGTGGAACTGTACCCCAGTGAGAGTCAGTGTCTTTTAAAATGTACCCCAGTGAGAGTCAGTGTCTGTGGAACTGTACCCCAGTGTGTGTCAGTGTCTTTGGAACTGTACACCAGTGAGTGTCAGTGTCTGTGGAACTGTACCCCAGTGAGAGTCAGTGTTTGTGGAACTGTACCCCAATGAGAGTCAGTGTCTGTTGAACTGTACCCCAATGTGAGTCTGTGGAACTCTGTCCCAGTGAGAGCTAATATCCGTGGAACTGTACCCCAATGAGAGTCAGTGTCTTTGAATATTTGCCCCAGTGAGAGTCAGTGTACTTGGAACTGTACACCAGTGAGAGTCAGTGTCTGTGGAACTGTACCCCGGTGAGAGTCAGTCTGTGGAACTGTACCCCAGTGAGAGTCAGTGTCTGTGGAACTGTACCCCAGTGAGAGTCAGTGTCTGTGAAACTGTAACCCAGTGAGAGTCAGTGTCTGTGGAACTGTACCCCAGTGAGAGTCAGTGTCTGTGGAACTGTACCCCAGTGAGAGTCAGTTTCTCTGGAACTGTACCCCAGTGAGAGTCAGCTTCTGTGGAACTGTACCCCAGTGAGAGTCAGTGTCTGTGGAACTGTACCCCAGTGAGAGTCAGTGTCTGTGGAACTGTACCCCAGTGAGAGTCAGTGTCTGTGGAACTGTACCCCAGTGAGAGTCAGTGTCTGTGGAACTGTACCCCAGTGAGATTCAGTGTATGTAGAACTGTACCCCAGTGAGAGTCAGTGTCTGTGGAACTGTACCCCAGTGAGAGTCAGTGTCTGTGGAACTGTACCCCAGTGAGAGTCTGTGTCTGTGGAACTTTACCCCAGTGAGAGTCAGTGTCTGTGGAACTGTACCCCAGTGAGAATCAGTGTCTGTGGAACTGTACCCCAGTGAGAGTCAGTGTCTGTGGAACTGTACCCCAGTGAGAGTCAGTGCCTGTGGAACTGTACCCCAGTGAGAGTCAGTGCCTGTGGAACTGTACCCCAGTGAGAGTCAGTGCCTGTGGAACTGTACCCCAGTGAGAGTAATTGCCTATGGAACTGTAACCCAGTGAGAGTCAGTGCCTGTGGAACTGTACCCCAGTGAGAGTCAGTGCCTGTGGAACTGTACCCCAGTGAGAGTAATTGCCTATGGAACTGTAACCCAGTGAGAGTCAGTGCCTGTGGAACTGTACCCCAGTGAGAGTCAGTGTCTGTGGAACTGTACCGCAATGAGAGTAAGTGTCTGTGGAACTGTACCCCAGTGAGAGTCAATGTCTGTGGAACTGTACCCCAGTGAGTGTCAGTGACTGTGGAACTTTACCACAGTGAGAGTCAGTGTCTGTGGAACTGTACCCCAGTGAGAGTCAGTGTCTGTGGAACTGTACCCCAGTGAGAGTCAGTGTCTGTGGAACTGTACCGCAATGAGAGTAAGTGTCTGTGGAACTGTACACCACTGAGAGTCAGTGTCTGTGGAACTGTACCCCAGTGAGTGTCAGTGACTGTGGAACTTTACCCCAGTGAGAATCAGTGTCTGTGGAACTGTACCCCAGTGAGAGTCAGTGTCTGTGGAACTGTACCCCAGTGAGAGTCAGTGCCTGTGGAACTGTACCCCAGTGAGAGTCAGTGTCTGCAGAACTGTACCCCAGTGAGAGTCAGTGTCTGTGGAACTGTACCGCAATGAGAGTAAGTGTCTGTGGAACTGTACCCCAGTGAGAGTCAATGTCTGTGGAACTGTACCGCAATGAGAGTAAGTGTCTGTGGAACTGTACCCCGGTGAGAGTCAGTGTCTGTGGAACTGTACCCCAGTGAGAGTTACTGTCTGTGGAACTGTACCCCAGTGAGTGTCAGCTTCTGTGGAACTGTACCCCAGTGAGAATCAGTGTCTGTGGAACTGTACCCCAGTGAGAGTCAGTGTCTGTGGAACTTTACCCCAATGAGAGTCAGTGTTTGTGGAACTGTACCCCAGTGAGCGTCATTGTCTGTGGAACTGTACCCCAGAGAGAGTCAGTGTCTGTGGAACTGTACCCCAATGAGAGCCAGTGTCCGTGGAACTGTACCCCAATGAGAGTCAGTGTCTGTGGAACTATACTCCGGTGACAGTCAGTCTATGGAACTGTACCCCAGTGAGAGTCAGTGTCTGTGGAACTGTACCCCACTGCGAGTCAGTGTCTTTGAAAATTTACCCCAGTGAGAGTCGGTGTCCTTGGAACTGTACCCCAGTGAGAGTCAGTGTCTGTGGAACTGTACTCCAGTGAGAGTCAGTGTCTGTGGAACTGTACCCCAGTGAGAGTCAGTGTCTGTGGAACTGTATCCCAGTGAGAGTGTCAGTGTCTTTGGAACTGTACCCCAGTGAGAGTCAGTGTCTGTGGAACTGTACCCCAGTGAGAGTCAGTGTCTGTGGAACTGTACCCCAGTGAGAGTCAGTGTATGTGGAACTGTACCCCAGTGAGAGGCAGTGTCTGTGGAACTGTACCCCAGTGAGAGTCAGTGTCTGTGGAACTGTACCCCAGTGAGTGTCAGTGTCTGTGGAACTGTACCCCAGTGAGAGTCAGTGTCTGTGGAACTGTACCCCAGTGAGTGTCAGTGCCTTTGGAACTGTACCCCAGTGAGAATCAGTGTCTTTGCAACTGTACCCCAGTGAGAGTCAGTGATGTAATAAAAAGTCTCACACATCAACGAACTTTAAAGTAAGCTTTAAACAACTTATAATTAAACTATATACAAGAGCGGTCTTCACCATGCCTCTAGGAGAAGCTCCTTTACTATACTGAGCAGTTCAGTATTTATACTAGTCCAAACACAGGAAGTGACGTATGCACAGGAAGTGATGTATGCACAGAGTTCACAGTTCACAGGAAGTGATGTGCACATAACTTCCTCCGGAAGTTATTATTATTATTACATTCTTCCCTCCTGCGAGATTAGAAGGCTGTGGTCTTCCTTTTATTCCGCAGCCGCAGAACGAGGAAGAGTCGCACCCGTTTGGGTTCCAGTCGTAGAGGGTCACTGGTCCGCTTACATGCTGTTGGCTATTGGCCAGAGTCTGTGTGGCCTGAATTACCCTGTGAAGGGTCGGGGCGATCATGGCTTCGTGTACGAGCCCCAATAGGTGCAGAGTCAGTCTGTCTCTGTTCAGAGGGAGGTGCAGAGCTGGTCTGTGGCGGATCAGTACTCTGGTGCGCGGTACTGGGAGGGTCGCAACTTTGAGAACGGGGTTCTACCGGCACCAAGCTAGTTGGTGTCAGATCAGGATCCTGGAGAGGGGTACCCGGTGGGTTCCAAGAGGCTCCTGGTGAAATACCATCACTCGATGTCCCACTAGGTCCTGGTGGGCAGGGAGCCAGTTCCCGTAATAATGCGGTAGATTCTCGGCCGTCGGGATATCGTATGTAGGCGTAGGTGGGGTTGGCATCGGTTAGTTCGACCTCGTCTACGAGAGGGTCATTTTTAGACGTCCGAACGTATCTTCGGAGTAGTACAGGTCCAGGAGTAGTTAGCCATGACGGGAGGGATGTCCCATAAGATGAGCAACGCTGGAATCCAAAGAACCGCTCATGAGGTGTAGTATTTGTGGCTGTAGAAAGAAGGGACCGTATAGAGTGCAATGCATCCGGAAGCACTGCTTCCCATTGCTGGTTTGGTAGGCCCCGAGATCTTAAAGCAAGATGTACGGAATTCCAGATGATACCGTTATACCGCTCTACCTGCCCATTTCCGATGGGATGATATGGTGTCGTTTTGCTTGTAGCAATTCCCCGTTCTGAGAGGTAGTCCTTGAGTTCCCTTGACATAAAGGATGGACCCCGATCCGAGTGAATGTAAGCCGCCATGCCACAGAGAGAAAATACCTGCTCAAGGCAGCAGATTACTGTGGACGCCAGCATATTGGAACAGGGGAAGGCAAACGGAAAACGTGAATATTCATCAATCATGGTGAGCAAATATGTGTTCCGAGTTGAAGAGGGCACTGGGCCCTTAAAATCGATGCTAAGTCGTTGCATCGGTTGGGTTGCGTGTATGAGCATACCATCTGAGGGGCGGAAGAACTGAGGTTTTAATTCTGCACAAAGCCGGCATTCTGAGCACATTTTCTTTCCATCTCCAGTAGAAAAAGGGAGATTCCGTGATCGTACGAAATGTAGCATGCGCGTAACGCCCGGATGACACAATCCATTATGGACATCCATGAGAGTAGAGGACGACATAGTGGAGCAGAATGCTCGTGTGAGGGTATCCGGGGCCACATTCTCCTTGCCAGGTCGATAGTGAATGGTGTAACCAAAAGAGGCCAGTTCCATCCTCCAAAGCTGTATTTTATTATTCTTAACTTTGGTTCGTTTTCGATTATCGAGCATGAAGGCGACTGATCGCTGGTCCGTGATTAATGTAAAGTGCTGGCGAGCTAGGAAATGGTTCCACTTCCGTACCACCTCTATGATGGCTGTGGCTTCCTTCTCAACCGGAGGATAATGTAGCTCGGCACCTTGTAAGGTCCTGGACATAAATGCTGCAGGACGACCTTCCTGATTTAGAGTAGCCGAGATCGCCACCTCCGAGGCATCACATTCGACTATGAAAGGGAGATTCTCATCGATGGAGTGAAGAGCCACTTTCTCCAACTGTTTTTTGAGAAGGTTAAAGGCTGCAACAGCCGCTGTTTCCAATGGAAATGATCTAGCATGCAGCAAGGGTTGGATTTTGTCTGAAAAATGAGGAATCCATTTAGCGTAGTATGCAAACAGACCGAGAGCCCGACGTAAAGAAGTCGGATTCTAAGGTGACGGGAGCTCTTGGAGCGGGCGAAGTCTTTCTGGGTCTGGCTTAATGATACCATTGCCTACGCGGTAGCCAAGGATGTTGATGGTCGGTTGCGACTCAACAGATTTAGATTCATTCAAAGTTAAGTTACGGTGATGGAGAGCATCCCGAAATTTTTGGAGGTTGGCGTCGTGTTCCTGTTGATCGTGACCTGCAATAGTAATGTTATCAAGATAGGGAAAAGTGTCCCTTAAGTTTTCCTGTTTAACCAGGCCATCCATTGCCCGTTGGAAGACAGCCACTCCATTAGTAACCCCGAATGGGAGGCGACGAAATTGGTACAGCCGTCCATTAGCCTCAAAGGCCGTGTACTGCTTATCTGAGACCTTCAAGGGTACCTGATGATAGGCACTTTTCAAATCGTAAGTTGAGAACACTTTGTATTCGGCCAGTATATTAACCATATCATCAATGCGTGGCAATGGGTAGGCGTCCAAGTCAGTATATTGATTGATGGTTTGCGAATAATCAATGCATAGTCGTTGTTTGTGAGGTTTTAGAGGGTTCTTGACGATGACGATTTGAGCCCGCCAGGGCGACGAACATGGTTCGATGATATCCTCTGCTAAAAGTCGAGAGATTTCAGCCTCAATAAAAGATTGGTCTTCCTGACTAAAGCGCCGCGATTTCGTTATTATTGGTTTGCATCGAGGAGGAATACTGGCAAATAATGAGGGTTCATCAAGTGAAGCTGCTGATAATGCAGAAAACGGTAATTTAGACAGTATATTAGAAATAGTAAGTCCAGGTTTGGATCCGCCGAACTCAATGGTGAGTTTCTTATGCTGTTTTTGAAAATCCAGCCCTAAGATGAGATCACTACATAAGTCCTTGAGCACCGAATGTCGGGTGGAGGGATACATGCGACCATTAAGTGTCATATCAATAACACAAAAGCTGGAGATTCTGGTATTAAGTGATGACTGAGCCATCGCAATTGCCTGGTCTGATGGGAAGATATGTAGTTTCAATTTCGCAACAATCTGTTCTCTAATGAAACTATCAGTACTTCCTGAGTCAATTAAGGCATCTAAGGTATGCCCATTAATTGAAACTTTTGTAGCTGCATGAAACAGGTTCTGTGGGCAAGCAGCTGTAATTGATGTGGTTGCACAGAGAGTGGCTGAAACTCTAGGTGTGCTTCTTCGGGAGAGAGCTCGAGAGGAAGCTTGATAGGTCCTAGCTGGAGCATCTTGATAGGCCCTAATTGGGGCAGTTCGGTAGGCCTTAGCTGGATAGGCCCTCGTAGAGGCTCTTGATTGGCAAACTTTTGCAAAGTGTCCCTTTTTATCGCAATGACTGCAGATCGCATTGCGAGCAGGGCAGAATTTCCTAGGGTGAAAAGAATCTCCACAAAAGAAGCATTCCTTCCTAGATTGCCAAGAGGCTGCTAAAGTGGGGTCATCCTCCTCTTCTTCATCAGAATTATCATCAGGATTAGATTCCTCCATGATCGGGTTCACCTGAGGCCACTTGAATTGTCTGGTTGCAGTTACAGCAGCAGATCGAGATCTGGGCAGCTGATAGAGGTCTGCATTTTTCTTTGCCAAATCCAGAGAACAAGCTAGGTCGAAAGCTTTTTGTAGCTCAAGTGTTTTACTTTCTAGTAGACGCTGGCGTATAAATGGAGAGGCAATCCCGCAGATGAAAGCATCATGAATCATTTCTTCGCGGTACAGCTCAGCCGAGGCTGCCTGAAAGTTACAATCTATGCTGAGCCTGCGAAGTTCTTGAAGGAATTCGTTAATCGATTCCCCTGGCCCTTGTCGGGCTGTGGCCAGTAGATGTCTAGCATAGACCTCATTTGGGGTCTTGGCATATAGTTTTTTAAGTGCCCGGATCACCTCCTCGTAATTATCCCATTCATCAACATATTCAAACACTGTTGGGGTCACATAGTTGATAAGTATCCTCAGTTTAGTAGAAGCATTCACTTCACATTCATCAAGAAAATTCTCAAAAGTACGGTACCAATGCTTCCATACCCTGCCAGCTGCTGGTGCGTTTGGGTCCAAGTCCAGACGAGTAGGTTTAAGGATGTTTTCCATGATGGGTGGTTCCCTGGATCCTTAACTCCGAGTTTGTCCGAAGGTCTAGTATTTGTGAGTGTAAATACTAAGTTGCTTAAATTGATGTAATAAAAAGTCTCACACATCAAGGAACTTTAAAGTAAGCTTTAAACAACTTATAATTAAACTATATACAAGAGCGGTCTTCGCCATGCCTCTAGGAGAAGCTCCTTTACTATACTGAGCAGTTCAGTATTTATACTAGTCCAAACACCGGAAGTGACGTATGCACAGGAAGTGATGTATGCACAGAGTTCACAGTTCACAGGAAGTGATGTGCACATAACTTCCTCCGGAAGTTATTATTATTATTACAGTCAGTTTCTGTGGAACTGTACCCCAGTGAGCGTCAGTGTCTGTGGAACAGTACCCCAGTGAGAGTCAGTGTCTGTGGAACAGTACCCCAGTGAGAGTCAGTGTCTGTGGAACTGTACCCCAGTGAGAGTCAGTGTCTGTGGAACTGTACCCCAGTGAGAGTCAGTGTCTGTGGAACTGTACCCCAGTGAGAGTCAGTGTCTGTGGAACTGTACCCCAGTGCGAGTCAGTGTCTGTGGAACTGTACCCCAGTGAGAGTCAGTGTCTGTGGAACTGTACCCCAGTGAGAGTCAGTGTCTGTGGAACTGTACCCCAGTGAGAGTCAGTGTCTGTGGAACTGTACCCCAGTGAGTGTCAGTGTCTGTGGAACTGTACCCCAGTGAGAGTCAGTGTTTGTGGAATTGTACCCCAGTGAGAGTCAGTGTCTGTGGAACTGTACCCCAATGAGAGTCAGTGTCTGTTGAACTGTACCCCAATGTGAGTCTGTGGAACTGTATCCCAGTGAGAGTCAGTGTCTGTGGAACTGTATCCCACTGCGAGTCAGTGTCTGTGGAACTGTACCCTGGTGAGAATCAGTGTCTCTGGAACTGTACCCCAGTAAAAGTCAGATTCTGTGGA
The DNA here is from genome assembly GCF_052327205.1 of Somniosus microcephalus. NCBI lineage: Eukaryota > Metazoa > Chordata > Chondrichthyes > Squaliformes > Somniosidae > Somniosus > Somniosus microcephalus. The sequence continues at coordinate 70,927,047 of NC_141009.1, forward strand.
ACTGTACCCCAGTGAGAGTCAGTGTCTTTGAAAATTTACCCCAGTGAGTGTCAGTGCCTGTGGAACTGTATCCCAGTGAGAGTCAGTGTCTGTGGAACTGCACCCCAGTGAGAGTCACTGCCTGTGGGACTGTACCCCAGTGAGAGTCAGTGTCTGTGGAACTGTACCCCAGTGAGAGTCAGTGTCTGTGGAACTGTACCCCAGTGAGAGTCAGTGTCTGTGGAACTGTACCCCAGTGAGAGTCAGTGTCTGTGGAACTGTACCCCAGTGAGAGTCAGTGTCTGTGGAACTGTACCCCAGTGAGAGTCAGTGTCTGTGGAACTGTACCCCAGTGAGAGTCAGTGTCTGTGGAACTGTACCCCAGTGAGAGTCATTGTCTGTGGAACTGTACCCCAGTGAGTGTCAGTGTCTGTGGAACTGTACCCCAGTGAGAGTCAGTGTTTGTGGAATTGTACCCCAGTGAGAGTCAGTGTCTGTGGAACTGTACCCCAATGAGAGTCAGTGTCTGTTGAACTGTACCCCAATGTGAGTCTGTGGAACTGTATCCCAGTGAGAGTCAGTGTCTGTGGAACTGTACCCCACTGCGAGTCAGTGTCTGTGGAACTGTACCCTGGTGAGAATCAGTGTCTGTGGAACTGTACCCCAGTAAAAGTCAGATTCTGTGGAACTGTACCCCAGTGAGAGTCAGTGTCTTTGAAAATTTACCCCAGTGAGTGTCAGTGCCTGTGGAACTGTATCCCAGTGAGAGTCAGTGTCTGTGGAACTGCACCCCAGTGAGAGTCACTGCCTGTGGGACTGTACCCCAGTGAGAGTCAGTGTCTGTGGAACTGTACCCCAGTGAGAGTCAGTGTCTGTGGAACTGTACCCCAGTGAGAGTCAGTGTCTGTGGAACTGTACCCCAGTGAGAGTCAGTGTCTGTGGAACTGCAACCCAGTGAGAGTCAGTGTCTGTGGAACTGTACCCCAGTGAGAGTCAGTGTCTGTGGAACTCTACCCCAGTGAGAGTCAGTGTCTGTGGAACTGTACCCCAGTGAGAGTCAGTGTATGTGGAACTGTACCCCAGTGAGAGTCAGTGCCTGTGGAACTGTACCCCAGTGACAGTCAGTGTCTGTGGAACTGTACCCCAGTGAGAGTCAGTGTCTGTGGAACTGTACCCCAGTGAGAGTCAGTGTCTGTGAAACTGTAACCCAGTGAGAGTCAGTGTCTGTGGAACTGTACCCCAGTGAGAGTCAGTGTCTGTGGAACTGTACCCCAGTGAGAGTCAGTTTCTCTGGAACTGTACCCCAGTGAGAGTCAGCTTCTGTGGAACTGTACCCCAGTGAGAGTCAGTGTCTGTGGAACTGTACCCCAGTGAGAGTCAGTGTCTGTGGAACTGTACCCCAGTGAGAGTCAGTGTCTGTGGAACTGTACCCCAGTGAGAGTCAGTGTCTGTGGAACTGTACCCCAGTGAGAGTCAGTGTCTGTGGAACTGTACCCCAGTGAGAGTCTGTGTCTGTGGAACTTTACCCCAGTGAGAGTCTGTGGAACTGTAATCCAGTGAGAGTCAGTGTCTGTGGAACTGTACCCCAGTGAGAGTCTGTGGAACTGTACCCCAGTGAGAGTCAGTGTCTGTGGAACTGTACCCCAGTGAGAGTCAGTGTCTGTGGAACTGTACCCCAGTGAGAGTCAGTGTCTGTGGAACTTTACCCCAGTGAGAGTTACTGTCTATGGAACTGTACCCCAGTGAGAATCAGTGTCTGTGGAACTGTACACCACTGAGAGTCAGTGTCTGTGGAACTGTACCCCAGTGAGACTCAGTGTCTGTGGAACTGTACCCCAGTGAGTGTCAGCTTCTGTGACACTGTACCCCAGTGAGAGTCAGTGTTTGTGGAACTGTACCCCAGTGAGAGTCAGTGTCTGTGAAACTGTAACCCAGTGAGAGTCAGAGTATGTGGAACTGTACCCCAGTGAGAATCACTGTCTGTGGAACTGTACCCCAGTGAGAGTCAGCTTCTGTGGAACTGTACCCCAGTGAGAGTCAGTGTCTTTTAAAATGTACCCCAGTGAGAGTCAGTGTCTGTGGAACTGTACCCCAGTGTGTGTCAGTGTCTTTGGAACTGTACACCAGTGAGTGTCAGTGTCTGTGGAACTGTACCCCAGTGAGAGTCAGTGTTTGTGGAACTGTACCCCAATGAGAGTCAGTGTCTGTTGAACTGTACCCCAATGTGAGTCTGTGGAACTCTGTCCCAGTGAGAGCTAATATCCGTGGAACTGTACCCCAATGAGAGTCAGTGTCTTTGAATATTTGCCCCAGTGAGAGTCAGTGTACTTGGAACTGTACACCAGTGAGAGTCAGTGTCTGTGGAACTGTACCCCGGTGAGAGTCAGTCTGTGGAACTGTACCCCAGTGAGAGTCAGTGTCTGTGGAACTGTACCCCAGTGAGAGTCAGTGTCTGTGAAACTGTAACCCAGTGAGAGTCAGTGTCTGTGGAACTGTACCCCAGTGAGAGTCAGTGTCTGTGGAACTGTACCCCAGTGAGAGTCAGTTTCTCTGGAACTGTACCCCAGTGAGAGTCAGCTTCTGTGGAACTGTACCCCAGTGAGAGTCAGTGTCTGTGGAACTGTACCCCAGTGAGAGTCAGTGTCTGTGGAACTGTACCCCAGTGAGAGTCAGTGTCTGTGGAACTGTACCCCAGTGAGATTCAGTGTATGTAGAACTGTACCCCAGTGAGAGTCAGTGTCTGTGGAACTGTACCCCAGTGAGAGTCAGTGTCTGTGGAACTGTACCCCAGTGAGAGTCTGTGTCTGTGGAACTTTACCCCAGTGAGAGTCACTGCATGTGGAACTGTACCCCAGTGAGTGTCAGTGTCTGTGGAACTGTACCCCAGTGAGAGTCAGTGCCTATGGAACTGTAACCCAGTGAGAATCAGTGTCTGTGGAACTGTACACCACTGAGAGTCAGTGTCTGTGGAACTGTACCCCAGTGAGAGTCAGTGTCTGTGGAACTGTACCCCAGTGAGAGTCAGTGTCTGTGGAACTGTACGCCAGTGAGAGTCAGTATCTGTGGAACTGTACCCCAGTGAGAGTCAGTGTCTGTGGAACTGTACCCCAGTGAGAGTCAGTGTCTGCAGAACTGTACCCCAGTGAGAGTCAGTGTCTGTGGAACTGTACCCCAGTGAGAGTCAGTGTCTGCAGAACTGTACCCCAGTGAGAGTCAGTGTCTGTGGAACTGTACCGCAATGAGAGTAAGTGTCTGTGGAACTGTACCCCAGTGAGAGTCAATGTCTGTGGAACTGTACCGCAATGAGAGTAAGTGTCTGTGGAACTGTACCCCGGTGAGAGTCAGTGTCTGTGGAACTGTACCCCAGTGAGAGTTACTGTCTGTGGAACTGTACCCCAGTGAGTGTCAGCTTCTGTGGAACTGTACCCCAGTGAGAATCAGTGTCTGTGGAACTGTACCCCAGTGAGAGTCAGTGTCTGTGGAACTTTACCCCAATGAGAGTCAGTGTTTGTGGAACTGTACCCCAGTGAGCGTCATTGTCTGTGGAACTGTACCCCAGAGAGAGTCAGTGTCTGTGGAACTGTACCCCAATGAGAGCCAGTGTCCGTGGAACTGTACCCCAATGAGAGTCAGTGTCTGTGGAACTATACTCCGGTGACAGTCAGTCTATGGAACTGTACCCCAGTGAGAGTCAGTGTCTGTGGAACTGTACCCCACTGCGAGTCAGTGTCTTTGAAAATTTACCCCAGTGAGAGTCGGTGTCCTTGGAACTGTACCCCAGTGAGAGTCAGTGTCTGTGGAACTGTACCCCAGTGAGAGTCAGTGTCTGTGGAACTGTATCCCAGTGAGAGTGTCAGTGTCTTTGGAACTGTACCCCAGTGAGAGTCAGTGTCTGTGGAACTGTACCCCAGTGAGAGTCAGTGTCTGTGGAACTGTACCCCAGTGAGAGTCAGTGTATGTGGAACTGTACCCCAGTGAGAGGCAGTGTCTGTGGAACTGTACCCCAGTGAGAGTCAGTGTCTGTGGAACTGTACCCCAGTGAGTGTCAGTGTCTGTGGAACTGTACCCCAGTGAGAGTCAGTGTCTGTGGAACTGTACCCCAGTGAGTGTCAGTGCCTGTGGAACTGTACCCCAGTGAGAATCAGTGTCTTTGGAACTGTACCCCAGTGAGAGTCAGTGATGTAATAAAAAGTCTCACACATCAACGAACTTTAAAGTAAGCTTTAAACAACTTATAATTAAACTATATACAAGAGCGGTCTTCACCATGCCTCTAGGAGAAGCTCCTTTACTATACTGAGCAGTTCAGTATTTATACTAGTCCAAACACAGGAAGTGACGTATGCACAGGAAGTGATGTATGCACAGAGTTCACAGTTCACAGGAAGTGATGTGCACATAACTTCCTCCGGAAGTTATTATTATTATTACATTCTTCCCTCCTGCGAGATTAGAAGGCTGTGGTCTTCCTTTTATTCCGCAGCCGCAGAACGAGGAAGAGTCGCACCCGTTTGGGTTCCAGTCGTAGAGGGTCACTGGTCCGCTTACATGCTGTTGGCTATTGGCCAGAGTCTGTGTGGCCTGAATTACCCTGTGAAGGGTCGGGGCGATCATGGCTTCGTGTACGAGCCCCAATAGGTGCAGAGTCAGTCTGTCTCTGTTCAGAGGGAGGTGCAGAGCTGGTCTGTGGCGGATCAGTACTCTGGTGCGCGGTACTGGGAGGGTCGCAACTTTGAGAACGGGGTTCTACCGGCACCAAGCTAGTTGGTGTCAGATCAGGATCCTGGAGAGGGGTACCCGGTGGGTTCCAAGAGGCTCCTGGTGAAATACCATCACTCGATGTCCCACTAGGTCCTGGTGGGCAGGGAGCCAGTTCCCGTAATAATGCGGTAGATTCTCGGCCGTCGGGATATCGTATGTAGGCGTAGGTGGGGTTGGCATCGGTTAGTTCGACCTCGTCTACGAGAGGGTCATTTTTAGACGTCCGAACGTATCTTCGGAGTAGTACAGGTCCAGGAGTAGTTAGCCATGACGGGAGGGATGTCCCATAAGATGAGCAACGCTGGAATCCAAAGAACCGCTCATGAGGTGTAGTATTTGTGGCTGTAGAAAGAAGGGACCGTATAGAGTGCAATGCATCCGGAAGCACTGCTTCCCATTGCTGGTTTGGTAGGCCCCGAGATCTTAAAGCAAGATGTACGGAATTCCAGATGATACCGTTATACCGCTCTACCTGCCCATTTCCGATGGGATGATATGGTGTCGTTTTGCTTGTAGCAATTCCCCGTTCTGAGAGGTAGTCCTTGAGTTCCCTTGACATAAAGGATGGACCCCGATCCGAGTGAATGTAAGCCGCCATGCCACAGAGAGAAAATACCTGCTCAAGGCAGCAGATTACTGTGGACGCCAGCATATTGGAACAGGGGAAGGCAAACGGAAAACGTGAATATTCATCAATCATGGTGAGCAAATATGTGTTCCGAGTTGAAGAGGGCACTGGGCCCTTAAAATCGATGCTAAGTCGTTGCATCGGTTGGGTTGCGTGTATGAGCATACCATCTGAGGGGCGGAAGAACTGAGGTTTTAATTCTGCACAAAGCCGGCATTCTGAGCACATTTTCTTTCCATCTCCAGTAGAAAAAGGGAGATTCCGTGATCGTACGAAATGTAGCATGCGCGTAACGCCCGGATGACACAATCCATTATGGACATCCATGAGAGTAGAGGACGACATAGTGGAGCAGAATGCTCGTGTGAGGGTATCCGGGGCCACATTCTCCTTGCCAGGTCGATAGTGAATGGTGTAACCAAAAGAGGCCAGTTCCATCCTCCAAAGCTGTATTTTATTATTCTTAACTTTGGTTCGTTTTCGATTATCGAGCATGAAGGCGACTGATCGCTGGTCCGTGATTAATGTAAAGTGCTGGCGAGCTAGGAAATGGTTCCACTTCCGTACCACCTCTATGATGGCTGTGGCTTCCTTCTCAACCGGAGGATAATGTAGCTCGGCACCTTGTAAGGTCCTGGACATAAATGCTGCAGGACGACCTTCCTGATTTAGAGTAGCCGAGATCGCCACCTCCGAGGCATCACATTCGACTATGAAAGGGAGATTCTCATCGATGGAGTGAAGAGCCACTTTCTCCAACTGTTTTTTGAGAAGGTTAAAGGCTGCAACAGCCGCTGTTTCCAATGGAAATGATCTAGCATGCAGCAAGGGTTGGATTTTGTCTGAAAAATGAGGAATCCATTTAGCGTAGTATGCAAACAGACCGAGAGCCCGACGTAAAGAAGTCGGATTCTAAGGTGACGGGAGCTCTTGGAGCGGGCGAAGTCTTTCTGGGTCTGGCTTAATGATACCATTGCCTACGCGGTAGCCAAGGATGTTGATGGTCGGTTGCGACTCAACAGATTTAGATTCATTCAAAGTTAAGTTACGGTGATGGAGAGCATCCCGAAATTTTTGGAGGTTGGCGTCGTGTTCCTGTTGATCGTGACCTGCAATAGTAATGTTATCAAGATAGGGAAAAGTGTCCCTTAAGTTTTCCTGCTTAACCAGGCCATCCATTGCCCGTTGGAAGACAGCCACTCCATTAGTAACCCCGAATGGGAGGCGACGAAATTGGTACAGCCGTCCATTAGCCTCAAAGGCCGTGTACTGCTTATCTGAGACCTTCAAGGGTACCTGATGATAGGCACTTTTCAAATCGTAAGTTGAGAACACTTTGTATTCGGCCAGTATATTAACCATATCATCAATGCGTGGCAATGGGTAGGCGTCCAAGTCAGTATATTGATTGATGGTTTGCGAATAATCAATGCATAGTCGTTGTTTGTGAGGTTTTAGAGGGTTCTTGACGATGACGATTTGAGCCCGCCAGGGCGACGAACATGGTTCGATGATATCCTCTGCTAAAAGTCGAGAGATTTCAGCCTCAATAAAAGATTGGTCTTCCTGACTAAAGCGCCGCGATTTCGTTATTATTGGTTTGCATCGAGGAGGAATACTGGCAAATAATGAGGGTTCATCAAGTGAAGCTGCTGATAATGCAGAAAACGGTAATTTAGACAGTATATTAGAAATAGTAAGTCCAGGTTTGGATCCGCCGAACTCAATGGTGAGTTTCTTATGCTGTTTTTGAAAATCCAGCCCTAAGATGAGATCACTACATAAGTCCTTGAGCACCGAATGTCGGGTGGAGGGATACATGCGACCATTAAGTGTCATATCAATAATACAAAAGCTGGAGATTCTGGTATTAAGTGATGACTGAGCCATCGCAATTGCCTGGTCTGATGGGAAGATATGTAGTTTCAATTTCGCAACAATCTGTTCTCTAATGAAACTATCAGTACTTCCTGAGTCAATTAAGGCATCTAAGGTATGCCCATTAATTGAAACTTTTGTAGCTGCATGAAACAGGTTCTGTGGGCAAGCAGCTGTAATTGGTGTGGTTGCACAGAGAGTGGCTGAAACTCTCGGTGTGCTTCTTCGGGAGAGAGCTCGAGAGGAAGCTTGATAGGTCCTAGCTGGAGCATCTTGATAGGCCCTAATTGGGGCAGTTCGGTAGGCCTTAGCTGGATAGGCCCTCGTAGAGGCTCTTGATTGGCAAACTTTTGCAAAGTGTCCCTTTTTATCGCAATGACTGCAGATCGCATTGCGAGCAGGGCAGAATTTCCTAGGGTGAAAAGAATCTCCACAAAAGAAGCATTCCTTCCTAGATTGCCAAGAGGCTGCTAAAGTGGGGTCATCCTCCTCTTCTTCATCAGAATTATCATCAGGATTAGATTCCTCCATGATCGGGTTCACCTGAGGCCACTTGAATTGTCTGGTTGCAGTTACAGCAGCAGATCGAGATCTGGGCAGCTGATAGAGGTCTGCATTTTTCTTTGCCAAATCCAGAGAACAAGCTAGGTCGAAAGCTTTTTGTAGCTCAAGTGTTTTACTTTCTAGTAGACGCTGGCGTATAAATGGAGAGGCAATCCCGCAGATGAAAGCATCATGAATCATTTCTTCGCGGTACAGCTCAGCCGAGGCTGCCTGAAAGTTACAATCTATGCTGAGCCTGCGAAGTTCTTGAAGGAATTCGTTAATCGATTCCCCTGGCCCTTGTCGGGCTGTGGCCAGTAGATGTCTAGCATAGACCTCATTTGGGGTCTTGGCATATAGTTTTTTAAGTGCCCGGATCACCTCCTCGGAATTATCCCATTCATCAACATATTCAAACACTGTTGGGGTCACATAGTTGATAAGTATCCTCAGTTTAGTAGAAGCATTCACTTCACATTCATCAAGAAAATTCTCAAAAGTACGGTACCAATGCTTCCATACCCTGCCAGCTGCTGGTGCGTTTGGGTCCAAGTCCAGACGAGTAGGTTTAAGGATGTTTTCCATAATGGGTGGTTCCCTGGATCCTTAACTCCGAGTTTGTCCGAAGGTCTAGTATTTGTGAGTGTAAATACTAAGTTGCTTAAATTGATGTAATAAAAAGTCTCACACATCAAGGAACTTTAAAGTAAGCTTTAAACAACTTATAATTAAACTATATACAAGAGCGGTCTTCGCCATGCCTCTAGGAGAAGCTCCTTTACTATACTGAGCAGTTCAGTATTTATACTAGTCCAAACACCGGAAGTGACGTATGCACAGGAAGTGATGTATGCACAGAGTTCACAGTTCACAGGAAGTGATGTGCACATAACTTCCTCCGGAAGTTATTATTATTATTACAGTCAGTTTCTGTGGAACTGTACCCCAGTGAGCGTCAGTGTCTGTGGAACAGTACCCCAGTGAGAGTCAGTGTCTGTGGAACAGTACCCCAGTGAGAGTCAGTGTCTGTGGAACTGTACCCCAGTGAGAGTCAGTGTCTGTGGAACTGTACCCCAGTGAGAGTCAGTGTCTGTGGAACTGTACCCCAGTGAGAGTCAGTGTCTGTGGAACTGTACCCCAGTGCGAGTCAGTGTCTGTGGAACTGTACCCCAGTGAGAGTCAGTGTCTGTGGAACTGTACCCCAGTGAGAGTCAGTGTCTGTGGAACTGTACCCCAGTGAGAGTCAGTGTCTGTGGAACTGTACCCCAGTGAGTGTCAGTGTCTGTGGAACTGTACCCCAGTGAGAGTCAGTGTTTGTGGAATTGTACCCCAGTGAGAGTCAGTGTCTGTGGAACTGTACCCCAATGAGAGTCAGTGTCTGTTGAACTGTACCCCAATGTGAGTCTGTGGAACTGTATCCCAGTGAGAGTCAGTGTCTGTGGAACTGTATCCCACTGCGAGTCAGTGTCTGTGGAACTGTACCCTGGTGAGAATCAGTGTCTCTGGAACTGTACCCCAGTAAAAGTCAGATTCTGTGGAACTGTACCCCAGTGAGAGTCAGTGTCTTTGAAAATTTACCCCAGTGAGTGTCAGTGCCTGTGGAACTGTATCCCAGTGAGAGTCAGTGTCTGTGGAACTGCACCCCAGTGAGAGTCACTGCCTGTGGGACTGTACCCCAGTGAGAGTCAGTGTCTGTGGAACTGTACCCCAGTGAGAGTCAGTGTCTGTGGAACTGTACCCCAGTGAGAGTCAGTGTCTGTGGAACTGTACCCCAGTGAGAGTCAGTGTCTGTGGAACTGTACCCCAGTGAGAGTCAGTGTCTGTGGAACTGTACCCCAGTGAGAGTCAGTGTCTGTGGAACTGTACCCCAGTGAGAGTCAGTGTCTGTGGAACTGTACCCCAGTGAGAGTCAGTGTCTGTGGAACTGTACCCCAGTGAGTGTCAGTGTCTGTGGAACTGTACCCCAGTGAGAGTCAGTGTTTGTGGAATTGTACCCCAGTGAGAGTCAGTGTCTGTGGAACTGTACCCCAATGAGAGTCAGTGTCTGTTGAACTGTACCCCAATGTGAGTCTGTGGAACTGTATCCCAGTGAGAGTCAGTGTCTGTGGAACTGTACCCCACTGCGAGTCAGTGTCTGTGGAACTGTACCCTGGTGAGAATCAGTGTCTGTGGAACTGTACCCCAGTAAAAGTCAGATTCTGTGGAACTGTACCCCAGTGAGAGTCAGTGTCTTTGAAAATTTACCCCAGTGAGTGTCAGTGCCTGTGGAACTGTATCCCAGTGAGAGTCAGTGTCTGTGGAACTGCACCCCAGTGAGAGTCACTGCCTGTGGGACTGTACCCCAGTGAGAGTCAGTGTCTGTGGAACTGTACCCCAGTGAGAGTCAGTGTCTGTGGAACTGTACCCCAGTGAGAGTCAGTGTCTGTGGAACTGTACCCCAGTGAGAGTCAGTGTCTGTGGAACTGCAACCCAGTGAGAGTCAGTGTCTGTGGAACTGTACCCCAGTGAGAGTCAGTGTCTGTGGAACTCTACCCCAGTGAGAGTCAGTGTCTGTGGAACTGTACCCCAGTGAGAGTCAGTGTATGTGGAACTGTACCCCAGTGAGAGTCAGTGCCTGTGGAACTGTACCCCAGTGACAGTCAGTGTCTGTGGAACTGTACCCCAGTGAGAGTCAGTGTCTGTGGAACTGTACCCCAGTGAGAGTCAGTGTCTGTGAAACTGTAACCCAGTGAGAGTCAGTGTCTGTGGAACTGTACCCCAGTGAGAGTCAGTGTCTGTGGAACTGTACCCCAGTGAGAGTCAGTTTCTCTGGAACTGTACCCCAGTGAGAGTCAGCTTCTGTGGAACTGTACCCCAGTGAGAGTCAGTGTCTGTGGAACTGTACCCCAGTGAGAGTCAGTGTCTGTGGAACTGTACCCCAGTGAGAGTCAGTGTCTGTGGAACTGTACCCCAGTGAGAGTCAGTGTCTGTGGAACTGTACCCCAGTGAGAGTCAGTGTCTGTGGAACTGTACCCCAGTGAGAGTCTGTGTCTGTGGAACTTTACCCCAGTGAGAGTCTGTGGAACTGTAATCCAGTGAGAGTCAGTGTCTGTGGAACTGTACCCCAGTGAGAGTCTGTGGAACTGTACCCCAGTGAGAGTCTGTGTCTGTGGATCTGTACCCCAGTGAGAGTCAGTGTCTGTGGAACTGTACCCCAGTGAGAGTCAGTGTCTGTGGAACTGTACCCCAGTGAGAGTCAGTGTCTGTGGAACTTTACCCCAGTGAGAGTTACTGTCTATGGAACTGTACCCCAGTGAGAATCAGTGTCTGTGGAACTGTACCCCAGTGAGTGTCAGCTTCTGTGACACTGTACCCCAGTGAGAGTCAGTGTTTGTGGAACTGTACCCCAGTGAGAGTCAGTGTCTGTGAAACTGTAACCCAGTGAGAGTCAGAGTATGTGGAACTGTACCCCAGTGAGAATCACTGTCTGTGGAACTGTACCCCAGTGAGAGTCAGCTTCTGTGGAACTGTACCCCAGTGAGAGTCAGTGTCTTTTAAAATGTACCCCAGTGAGAGTCAGTGTCTGTGGAACTGTACCCCAGTGTGTGTCAGTGTCTTTGGAACTGTACACCAGTGAGTGTCAGTGTCTGTGGAACTGTACCCCAGTGAGAGTCAGTGTTTGTGGAACTGTACCCCAATGAGAGTCAGTGTCTGTTGAACTGTACCCCAATGTGAGTCTGTGGAACTCTGTCCCAGTGAGAGCTAATATCCGTGGAACTGTACCCCAATGAGAGTCAGTGTCTTTGAATATTTGCCCCAGTGAGAGTCAGTGTACTTGGAACTGTACACCAGTGAGAGTCAGTGTCTGTGGAACTGTACCCCGGTGAGAGTCAGTCTGTGGAACTGTACCCCAGTGAGAGTCAGTGTCTGTGGAACTGTACCCCAGTGAGAGTCAGTGTCTGTGAAACTGTAACCCAGTGAGAGTCAGTGTCTGTGGAACTGTACCCCAGTGAGAGTCAGTGTCTGTGGAACTGTACCCCAGTGAGAGTCAGTTTCTCTGGAACTGTACCCCAGTGAGAGTCAGCTTCTGTGGAACTGTACCCCAGTGAGAGTCAGTGTCTGTGGAACTGTACCCCAGTGAGAGTCAGTGTCTGTGGAACTGTACCCCAGTGAGAGTCAGTGTCTGTGGAACTGTACCCCAGTGAGAGTCAGTGTCTGTGGAACTGTACCCCATTGAGTGTCAGTGTCTGTGGAACTGTACCCCAGTGAGAGTCAGTGTCTGTGGAACTGTACCCCAGTGAGAGTCAGTGTCTGTGGAACTGTACCCCAGTGAGAGTCTGTGTCTGTGGAACTTTACCCCAGTGAGAGTCACTGCATGTGGAACTGTACCCCAGTGAGTGTCAGTGTCTGTGGAACTGTACCCCAGTGAGAGTCAGTGTCTGTGGAACTGTACCCCAGTGAGAGTCAGTGTCTGTGGAACTTTACCCCAGTGAGAGTCAGTGCCTATGGAACTGTACCCCAGTGAGTGTCAGTGTCTGTGGAACTGTACCCCAGTGAGAGTCAGTGTCTGTGGAACTGTACCCCAGTGAGAGTCAGTGTCTGTGGAACTGTACGCCAGTGAGAGTCAGTATCTGTGGAACTGTACCCCAGTGAGAGTCAGTGTCTGTGGAACTGTACCCCAGTGAGAGTCAGTGTCTGCAGAACTGTACCCCAGTGAGAGTCAGTGTCTGTGGAACTGTACCCCAGTGAGAGTCAGTGTCTGCAGAACTGTACCCCAGTGAGAGTCAGTGTCTGTGGAACTGTACCGCAATGAGAGTAAGTGTCTGTGGAACTGTACCCCAGTGAGAGTCAATGTCTGTGGAACTGTACCGCAATGAGAGTAAGTGTCTGTGGAACTGTACCCCGGTGAGAGTCAGTGTCTGTGGAACTGTACCCCAGTGAGAGTTACTGTCTGTGGAACTGTACCCCAGTGAGTGTCAGCTTCTGTGGAACTGTACCCCAGTGAGAATCAGTGTCTGTGGAACTGTACCCCAGTGAGAGTCAGTGTCTGTGGAACTTTACCCCAATGAGAGTCAGTGTTTGTGGAACTGTACCCCAGTGAGCGTCATTGTCTGTGGAACTGTACCCCAGAGAGAGTCAGTGTCTGTGGAACTGTACCCCAATGAGAGCCAGTGTCCGTGGAACTGTACCCCAATGAGAGTCAGTGTCTGTGGAACTATACTCCGGTGACAGTCAGTCTATGGAACTGTACCCCAGTGAGAGTCAGTGTCTGTGGAACTGTACCCCACTGCGAGTCAGTGTCTTTGAAAATTTACCCCAGTGAGAGTCGGTGTCCTTGGAACTGTACCCCAGTGAGAGTCAGTGTCTGTGGAACTGTACCCCAGTGAGAGTCAGTGTCTGTGGAACTGTATCCCAGTGAGAGTGTCAGTGTCTTTGGAACTGTACCCCAGTGAGAGTCAGTGTCTGTGGAACTGTACCCCAGTGAGAGTCAGTGTCTGTGGAACTGTACCCCAGTGAGAGTCAGTGTATGTGGAACTGTACCCCAGTGAGAGGCAGTGTCTGTGGAACTGTACCCCAGTGAGAGTCAGTGTCTGTGGAACTGTACCCCAGTGAGTGTCAGTGTCTGTGGAACTGTACCCCAGTGAGAGTCAGTGTCTGTGGAACTGTACCCCAGTGAGTGTCAGTGCCTGTGGAACTGTACCCCAGTGAGAATCAGTGTCTTTGGAACTGTACCCCAGTGAGAGTCAGTGATGTAATAAAAAGTCTCACACATCAACGAACTTTAAAGTAAGCTTTAAACAACTTATAATTAAACTATATACAAGAGCGGTCTTCACCATGCCTCTAGGAGAAGCTCCTTTACTATACTGAGCAGTTCAGTATTTATACTAGTCCAAACACAGGAAGTGACGTATGCACAGGAAGTGATGTATGCACAGAGTTCACAGTTCACAGGAAGTGATGTGCACATAACTTCCTCCGGAAGTTATTATTATTATTACATTCTTCCCTCCTGCGAGATTAGAAGGCTGTGGTCTTCCTTTTATTCCGCAGCCGCAGAACGAGGAAGAGTCGCACCCGTTTGGGTTCCAGTCGTAGAGGGTCACTGGTCCGCTTACATGCTGTTGGCTATTGGCCAGAGTCTGTGTGGCCTGAATTACCCTGTGAAGGGTCGGGGCGATCATGGCTTCGTGTACGAGCCCCAATAGGTGCAGAGTCAGTCTGTCTCTGTTCAGAGGGAGGTGCAGAGCTGGTCTGTGGCGGATCAGTACTCTGGTGCGCGGTACTGGGAGGGTCGCAACTTTGAGAACGGGGTTCTACCGGCACCAAGCTAGTTGGTGTCAGATCAGGATCCTGGAGAGGGGTACCCGGTGGGTTCCAAGAGGCTCCTGGTGAAATACCATCACTCGATGTCCCACTAGGTCCTGGTGGGCAGGGAGCCAGTTCCCGTAATAATGCGGTAGATTCTCGGCCGTCGGGATATCGTATGTAGGCGTAGGTGGGGTTGGCATCGGTTAGTTCGACCTCGTCTACGAGAGGGTCATTTTTAGACGTCCGAACGTATCTTCGGAGTAGTACAGGTCCAGGAGTAGTTAGCCATGACGGGAGGGATGTCCCATAAGATGAGCAACGCTGGAATCCAAAGAACCGCTCATGAGGTGTAGTATTTGTGGCTGTAGAAAGAAGGGACCGTATAGAGTGCAATGCATCCGGAAGCACTGCTTCCCATTGCTGGTTTGGTAGGCCCCGAGATCTTAAAGCAAGATGTACGGAATTCCAGATGATACCGTTATACCGCTCTACCTGCCCATTTCCGATGGGATGATATGGTGTCGTTTTGCTTGTAGCAATTCCCCGTTCTGAGAGGTAGTCCTTGAGTTCCCTTGACATAAAGGATGGACCCCGATCCGAGTGAATGTAAGCCGCCATGCCACAGAGAGAAAATACCTGCTCAAGGCAGCAGATTACTGTGGACGCCAGCATATTGGAACAGGGGAAGGCAAACGGAAAACGTGAATATTCATCAATCATGGTGAGCAAATATGTGTTCCGAGTTGAAGAGGGCACTGGGCCCTTAAAATCGATGCTAAGTCGTTGCATCGGTTGGGTTGCGTGTATGAGCATACCATCTGAGGGGCGGAAGAACTGAGGTTTTAATTCTGCACAAAGCCGGCATTCTGAGCACATTTTCTTTCCATCTCCAGTAGAAAAAGGGAGATTCCGTGATCGTACGAAATGTAGCATGCGCGTAACGCCCGGATGACACAATCCATTATGGACATCCATGAGAGTAGAGGACGACATAGTGGAGCAGAATGCTCGTGTGAGGGTATCCGGGGCCACATTCTCCTTGCCAGGTCGATAGTGAATGGTGTAACCAAAAGAGGCCAGTTCCATCCTCCAAAGCTGTATTTTATTATTCTTAACTTTGGTTCGTTTTCGATTATCGAGCATGAAGGCGACTGATCGCTGGTCCGTGATTAATGTAAAGTGCTGGCGAGCTAGGAAATGGTTCCACTTCCGTACCACCTCTATGATGGCTGTGGCTTCCTTCTCAACCGGAGGATAATGTAGCTCGGCACCTTGTAAGGTCCTGGACATAAATGCTGCAGGACGACCTTCCTGATTTAGAGTAGCCGAGATCGCCACCTCCGAGGCATCACATTCGACTATGAAAGGGAGATTCTCATCGATGGAGTGAAGAGCCACTTTCTCCAACTGTTTTTTGAGAAGGTTAAAGGCTGCAACAGCCGCTGTTTCCAATGGAAATGATCTAGCATGCAGCAAGGGTTGGATTTTGTCTGAAAAATGAGGAATCCATTTAGCGTAGTATGCAAACAGACCGAGAGCCCGACGTAAAGAAGTCGGATTCTAAGGTGACGGGAGCTCTTGGAGCGGGCGAAGTCTTTCTGGGTCTGGCTTAATGATACCATTGCCTACGCGGTAGCCAAGGATGTTGATGGTCGGTTGCGACTCAACAGATTTAGATTCATTCAAAGTTAAGTTACGGTGATGGAGAGCATCCCGAAATTTTTGGAGGTTGGCGTCGTGTTCCTGTTGATCGTGACCTGCAATAGTAATGTTATCAAGATAGGGAAAAGTGTCCCTTAAGTTTTCCTGCTTAACCAGGCCATCCATTGCCCGTTGGAAGACAGCCACTCCATTAGTAACCCCGAATGGGAGGCGACGAAATTGGTACAGCCGTCCATTAGCCTCAAAGGCCGTGTACTGCTTATCTGAGACCTTCAAGGGTACCTGATGATAGGCACTTTTCAAATCGTAAGTTGAGAACACTTTGTATTCGGCCAGTATATTAACCATATCATCAATGCGTGGCAATGGGTAGGCGTCCAAGTCAGTATATTGATTGATGGTTTGCGAATAATCAATGCATAGTCGTTGTTTGTGAGGTTTTAGAGGGTTCTTGACGATGACGATTTGAGCCCGCCAGGGCGACGAACATGGTTCGATGATATCCTCTGCTAAAAGTCGAGAGATTTCAGCCTCAATAAAAGATTGGTCTTCCTGACTAAAGCGCCGCGATTTCGTTATTATTGGTTTGCATCGAGGAGGAATACTGGCAAATAATGAGGGTTCATCAAGTGAAGCTGCTGATAATGCAGAAAACGGTAATTTAGACAGTATATTAGAAATAGTAAGTCCAGGTTTGGATCCGCCGAACTCAATGGTGAGTTTCTTATGCTGTTTTTGAAAATCCAGCCCTAAGATGAGATCACTACATAAGTCCTTGAGCACCGAATGTCGGGTGGAGGGATACATGCGACCATTAAGTGTCATATCAATAATACAAAAGCTGGAGATTCTGGTATTAAGTGATGACTGAGCCATCGCAATTGCCTGGTCCGATGGGAAGATATGTAGTTTCAATTTCGCAACAATCTGTTCTCTAATGAAACTATCAGTACTTCCTGAGTCAATTAAGGCATCTAAGGTATGCCCATTAATTGAAACTTTTGTAGCTGCATGAAACAGGTTCTGTGGGCAAGCAGCTGTAATTGGTGTGGTTGCACAGAGAGTGGCTGAAACTCTAGGTGTGCTTCTTCGGGAGAGAGCTCGAGAGGAAGCTTGATAGGTCCTAGCTGGAGCATCTTGATAGGCCCTAATTGGGGCAGTTCGGTAGGCCTTAGCTGGATAGGCCCTCGTAGAGGCTCTTGATTGGCAAACTTTTGCAAAGTGTCCCTTTTTATCGCAATGACTGCAGATCGCATTGCGAGCAGGGCAGAATTTCCTAGGGTGAAAAGAATCTCCACAAAAGAAGCATTCCTTCCTAGATTGCCAAGAGGCTGCTAAAGTGGGGTCATCCTCCTCTTCTTCATCAGAATTATCATCAGGATTAGATTCCTCCATGATCGGGTTCACCTGAGGCCACTTGAATTGTCTGGTTGCAGTTACAGCAGCAGATCGAGATCTGGGCAGCTGATAGAGGTCTGCATTTTTCTTTGCCAAATCCAGAGAACAAGCTAGGTCGAAAGCTTTTTGTAGCTCAAGTGTTTTACTTTCTAGTAGACGCTGGCGTATAAATGGAGAGGCAATCCCGCAGATGAAAGCATCATGAATCATTTCTTCGCGGTACAGCTCAGCCGAGGCTGCCTGAAAGTTACAATCTATGCTGAGCCTGCGAAGTTCTTGAAGGAATTCGTTAATCGATTCCCCTGGCCCTTGTCGGGCTGTGGCCAGTAGATGTCTAGCATAGACCTCATTTGGGGTCTTGGCATATAGTTTTTTAAGTGCCCGGATCACCTCCTCGTAATTATCCCATTCATCAACATATTCAAACACTGTTGGGGTCACATAGTTGATAAGTATCCTCAGTTTAGTAGAAGCATTCACTTCACATTCATCAAGAAAATTCTCAAAAGTACGGTACCAATGCTTCCATACCCTGCCAGCTGCTGGTGCGTTTGGGTCCAAGTCCAGACGAGTAGGTTTAAGGATGTTTTCCATGATGGGTGGTTCCCTGGATCCTTAACTCCGAGTTTGTCCGAAGGTCTAGTATTTGTGAGTGTAAATACTAAGTTGCTTAAATTGATGTAATAAAAAGTCTCACACATCAAGGAACTTTAAAGTAAGCTTTAAACAACTTATAATTAAACTATATACAAGAGCGGTCTTCGCCATGCCTCTAGGAGAAGCTCCTTTACTATACTGAGCAGTTCAGTATTTATACTAGTCCAAACACCGGAAGTGACGTATGCACAGGAAGTGATGTATGCACAGAGTTCACAGTTCACAGGAAGTGATGTGCACATAACTTCCTCCGGAAGTTATTATTATTATTACAGTCAGTTTCTGTGGAACTGTACCCCAGTGAGCGTCAGTGTCTGTGGAACAGTACCCCAGTGAGAGTCAGTGTCTGTGGAACAGTACCCCAGTGAGAGTCAGTGTCTGTGGAACTGTACCCCAGTGAGAGTCAGTGTCTGTGGAACTGTACCCCAGTGAGAGTCAGTGTCTGTGGAACTGTACCCCAGTGAGAGTCAGTGTCTGTGGAACTGTACCCCAGTGCGAGTCAGTGTCTGTGGAACTGTACCCCAGTGAGAGTCAGTGTCTGTGGAACTGTACCCCAGTGAGAGTCAGTGTCTGTGGAACTGTACCCCAGTGAGTGTCAGTGTCTGTGGAACTGTACCCCAGTGAGAGTCAGTGTTTGTGGAATTGTACCCCAGTGAGAGTCAGTGTCTGTGGAACTGTACCCCAATGAGAGTCAGTGTCTGTTGAACTGTACCCCAATGTGAGTCTGTGGAACTGTATCCCAGTGAGAGTCAGTGTCTGTGGAACTGTACCCCACTGCGAGTCAGTGTCTGTGGAACTGTACCCTGGTGAGAATCAGTGTCTCTGGAACTGTACCCCAGTAAAAGTCAGATTCTGTGGAACTGTACCCCAGTGAGAGTCAGTGTCTTTGAAAATTTACCCCAGTGAGTGTCAGTGCCTGTGGAACTGTATCCCAGTGAGAGTCAGTGTCTGTGGAACTGCACCCCAGTGAGAGTCACTGCCTGTGGGACTGTACCCCAGTGAGAGTCAGTGTCTGTGGAACTGTACCCCAGTGAGAGTCAGTGTCTGTGGAACTGTACCCCAGTGAGAGTCAGTGTCTGTGGAACTGTACCCCAGTGAGAGTCAGTGTCTGTGGAACTGCAACCCAGTGAGAGTCAGTGTCTGTGGAACTGTACCCCAGTGAGAGTCAGTGTCTGTGGAACTCTACCCCAGTGAGAGTCAGTGTCTGTGGAACTGTACCCCAGTGAGAGTCAGTGTATGTGGAACTGTACCCCAGTGAGAGTCAGTGTCTGTGGAACTGTACCCCAGTGAGAGTCAGTGCCTGTGGAACTGTACCCCAGTGAGAGTCAGTGTCTGTGGAACTGTACCCCAGTGAGAGTCAGTGTTTGTGGAACTGTACCCCAGTGAGAGTCAGTGCCTGTGGAACTGTACTCCAATGAGATTACTGTATGTGGAACTGTACCCCAGTGAGAGTCACTGCCTGTGGAACTCTACCCCAGTGAGAGTCAGTATCTGTGGAACTGTACCCCAGTGAGAGTCAGTGTCTGTGGAACTGTACCCCAGTGAGAGTCAGTGTCTGTGGAACTGTACCCCAGTGAGAATCAGTGTCTGTGGAACTGTACCCCAGTGAGAGTCAGTGTCTGTTGAACTGTAACCCAGTGAGAGTCAGTGTCTGTGGAACTGTACCCCAGTGAGAGTGAGTGTCTGTGGAACTGTACCCCAGTGAGTTTCAGTGTTTGTGGAACTGTACCCCACGGAGAGTCAGTGCCTGTGAAACTGCACCCCAGTGAGAGTCAGTATCTGTGGAAGTGTACCCCAGTGAGTGTCAGTGGAGAGTCAGTTTCTGTGGAACTGTACCCCAGTGAGAGTCAGTGTCTGTGGAACTGTACCCCAGTGAGAGTCAGTGTCTTTGAAAATATACCCCAGTGAGAGTTAGTGTCTTTGGAACTGTACCCCAGTGAGTGTCAGTGTCTGTGGAACTGTACCCCACTGAGAGTCAGTGTCAGTGGAACTGTACCCCAGTGAGAGTCACTGCCTGTGGAACTGTTCCCCAGTGAGAGTTATTGTCTGTGGAACTGGGCCCCAGTGAGAGTCACTGCCTGTGGAACTCTACCCCAGTGAGAGTCAGTATCTGTGGAACTGCACCCTCCTGAGAGTCAGCAAGTGTGTGTGTGAGTGTGCTGGGATTTAGTGTTGGTGTGTTTTGCCCGTATTTTAGGCTATTATTGTACTTTCTTTACCTCTAACACAAGTTTGAGGTCTTGGAAACAGTAAAGTGTTTGTTAATTGTATTTATTAATCAAGTCAATGGGATAATAAAACCAATCGCTTCCGTGCAGTGTATATGAGATGTGTCTCGATCACACCTCATGCTGAGGATACATCATCAGAGTGTCTCAAGCAGTTGTATTGGCTGCGTACACTCGCTGCAGTGAGACTAGGTGGAATTTCCCCAGGAGCTGCAGTCTCTTGTATCTGTTGTAGGTTTATTTACTTGGGACAAATGTGGGGAGCACATCATCTCATTCGGTGTAAATTGTTGACATGTGAGTTTAGATGTTACAAGTTGTGGTCCAGGCCGGTGATCTCTGGTTTAGTGGTGAGATTCGCTGTTCCCAGTGTGGTCCAGGCCGGTGATCTCTGGTTTAGTGGTGAGATTCGCTGTTCCCAGTGTGGTCCAGGCTGGTGATCTCTGGTTTAGTGGTGAGATTCGCTGTTCCCAGTGTGGTCCAGGCCGGTGATCTCTGGTTTAGTGGTGAGATTCGCTGTTCCCAGTGTGGTCCAGGCTGGTGATCTCTGGTTTAGTGGTGAGATTCGCTGTTCCCAGTGCGGTCCAGGCCGGTGATCTCTGGTTTAGTGGTGAGATTCGCTGTTCCCAGTGTGGTCCAGGCCGGTGATCTCTAGTGGTGAGATTCGCTGTTCCCAGTGCGGTCCAGGGCGGTGATCTCTGGTTTAGTGGTGAGATTCGCTGTTCCCAGTGTGGTCCAGCCCGGTGATCTCTGGTTTAGTGGTGAGATTCGCTGTTCCCAGTGTGGTCCAGGGCGGTGATCTCTAGTGGTGAGATTCGCTGTTCCCAGTGCGGTCCAGGGCGGTGATCTCTGGTTTAGTGGTGAGATTCACTGTTCCCAGTGTGGTCCAGCCCGGTGATCTCTGGTTTAGTGGTGAGATTCGCTGTTCCCAGTGTGGTCCAGGCCGGTGATCTTTGGTTTAGTGGTGAGATTCGCTGTTCACAGTGTGGTCCAGGCCGGTGATCTCTGGTTTAGTGGTGAGATTCGCTGTTCCCAGTTTGGTCCAGGCCGGTGATCTCTGGTTTAGTGGTGAGATTCACTGTTCCCAGTGGGGTCCAGGCCGGTGATCTCTGGTTTAGTGGTGAGATTCGCTGTTCCCAACGTGGTCCAGGCCGGTGATCTCTGGTTTAGTGGTGAGATTCGCTGTTCCCAGTGTGGTCCAGACCGGTGATCTTTGGTTTAGTGGTGAGATTCGCTGTGTCCAGGGCGGTGATCTCTGGTTTAGTGGTGAGATTCGCTGTTCCCAGTGTGGTCCAGACCGGTGATCTTTGGTTTAGTGGTGAGATTCGCTGTGTCCAGGCCGGTGATCTCTGGTTTAGTGGTGAGATTCGCTGTTCCCAGTGTTGCCCAGGCCGGTGATCTCTGGTTTAGTGGTGAGATTCGCTGTTACCAGTGTGGTCCAGGCCGGTGATCTTTGGTTTAGTGGTGAGATTCGCTATTCCTAGTGTGGTCTAGACAGTTGATCTCTGGTTTAGTGGTGAGATTCGCTGTTCCCAGTGGGGTCCAGGCCGGTGATCTCTTGTTTAGTGGTGAGATTCGCTGTTCCCAGTGGGGTCCAGGCCGGTGATCTCTTGTTTAGTGGTGAGATTCGCTGTTCCCAGTGTGGTCCAGGCTGGTGATCTTTGGTTTAGTGGTGAGATTCGCTGTTCCCAGTGGGGTCCAGGCCGGTGATCTCTTGTTTAGTGGTGAGATTCACTGTTCCCAGTGTGGTCCAGGCCGGTGATCTCTGGTTTAGTGGTGAGATTCGCTGTTCCCAGTGTGGTCCAGGCTGGTGATCTTTGGTTTAGTGGTGAGATTCGCTGTGTCCAGGGCGATGATCTCTTGTTTAGTGGTGAGATTCGCCGTTCCCAGTGGGGTCCAGGCCGGTGATCTCTTGTTTAGTGGTGAGATTCACTGTTCCCAGTGTGGTCCAGGCCGGTGATCTCTTGTTTAGTGGTGAGATTCGCTGTTCCCAGTGGGGTCCAGGCCGGTGATCTCTTGTTTAGTGGTGAGATTCGCTGTTCCCAGTGTGGTCCAGGCCGGTGATCTCTGGTTTAGTGGTGAGATTCGCTGTTCCCAGTGTGGTCCAGGCCGGTGATCTCTGGTTTAGTGGTGAGATTCGCTGTTCCCAGTGTGGTCCAGGCCGGTGATCTCTGGTTTAGTGGTGAGATTCGCTGTTCCCAGTGTGGTCCAGACTGGTGATCTCTGGTTTAGTGGTGAGATTCGCTGTTCCCAGTGTGGTCCAGGCCGGTGATCTCTGGTTTAGTGGTGAGATTCGCTGTTCCCAGTGTGGTCCAGGCTGGTGATCTCTGGTTTAGTGGTGAGATTCGCTGTTCCCAGTGTGGTCCAGACTGGTGATCTCTGGTTTAGTGGTGAGATTCGCTGTTCCCAGTGTGGTCCAGACTGGTGATCTCTGGTTTAGTGGTGAGATTCGCTGTTCCCAGTGTGGTCCAGACTGGTGATCTCTGGTTTAGTGGTGAGATTCGCTGTGTCCAGGGCGATGATCTCTTGTTTAGTGGTGAGATTCGCCGTTCCCAGTGGGGTCCAAGCCGGTGATCTCTGGTTTAGTGGTGAGATTCGCTGTTCCCAGTGTGGTCCAGGCTGGTGATCTCTGGTTTAGTGGTGAGATTCGCTGTTCCCAGTGTGGTCCAGGCTGGTGATCTCTGGTTTAGTGGTGAGATTCGCTGTTCCCAGTGTGGTCCAGACTGGTGATCTCTGGTTTAGTGGTGAGATTCGCTGTTCCCAGTGTGGTCCAGGCTGGTGATCTCTGGTTTAGTGGTGAGATTCGCTGTTCCCAGTGTGGTCCAGGCCGGTGATCTCTGGTTTAGTGGTGAGATTCGCTGTGTCCAGGCCGGTGATCTCTGGTTTAGTGGTGAGATTCGCTGTTCCCAGTGTGGTCCAGACTGGTGATCTCTGGTTTAGTGGTGAGATTCGCTGTTCCCAGTGTGGTCCAGGCCGGTGATCTCTGGTTTAGTGGTGAGATTCGCTGTTCCCAGTGTGGTCCAGGCTGGTGATCTCTGGTTTAGTGGTGAGATTCGCTGTTCCCAGTGTGGTCCAGACTGGTGATCTCTGGTTTAGTGGTGAGATTCGCTGTTCCCAGTGTGGTCCAGACTGGTGATCTCTGGTTTAGTGGTGAGATTCGCTGTTCCCAGTGTGGTCCAGACTGGTGATCTCTGGTTTAGTGGTGAGATTCGCTGTGTCCAGGGCGATGATCTCTTGTTTAGTGGTGAGATTCGCCGTTCCCAGTGGGGTCCAAGCCGGTGATCTCTGGTTTAGTGGTGAGATTCGCTGTTCCCAGTGTGGTCCAGGCTGGTGATCTCTGGTTTAGTGGTGAGATTCGCTGTTCCCAGTGTGGTCCAGGCTGGTGATCTCTGGTTTAGTGGTGAGATTCGCTGTTCCCAGTGTGGTCCAGACTGGTGATCTCTGGTTTAGTGGTGAGATTCGCTGTTCCCAGTGTGGTCCAGGCTGGTGATCTCTGGTTTAGTGGTGAGATTCGCTGTTCCCAGTGTGGTCCAGGCCGGTGATCTCTGGTTTAGTGGTGAGATTCGCTGTGTCCAGGCCGGTGATCTCTGGTTTAGTGGTGAGATTCGCTGTTCCCAGTGTGGTCCAGACTGGTGATCTCTGGTTTAGTGGTGAGATTCGCTGTTCCCAGTGTGGTCCAGACTGGTGATCTCTCAGGTCGTCTCTTACACTCTGGATGTTGCACTCAGGAGTTTGCAGTAGTTCTCTGTGGCATTGAGGTCTCATCGAGCCTTGCAGCATGAGCGTTAGTAGTTTATTCTGCATCGCCTTCCTGGTACACCTACACTTACACGTGGCCATGAAGTCAAGAGAATAAACTCGTCCAGGGTTCCTGCTTCTCAGTCCCTCGTCACTCCTACAAGTGTGGATGTCAGGGGAGGAAAATGATTGGATTGGTATGTGATGCCCTTCTTGGTCCACTAGCCTGCAACGCTCTCCTTATCTGGGCTCACCCATTGGGACAGAGCAAGGTGGCACCTGAGATACCGTATCCTAGCAACAGCTAGCACCTTCAGGAGAGGAGGGCGGAAAGTTCGGATTGACGGAGTGGACTGTAGGCAGCGGTTTAATCCCAGCCTGAACTAAGGGCCCTGAATGAACTGCTCACTGGCTGGAGCATCAAACCACTGGGGACCAACAGCCCTGTCCCCCTCTCACTGAGGTCAGGACGCTCTGATAGAGGCCCAATGAGAAAGAGTGTGTGTGACAGAGAGAGAGACAGTGAGAGAGAGAGGGAGAGAGAGAGACATTGAGTGTGAGAGAGAGAGAGAGAGAGAGAGAGAGTGTGAGAGAAAGAGAGAGAGTGTGAGAGAGAGAGAGAGAGAGTGTGTGTGAGAGAGAGAGAGATAAAGACAGACAGAGGGCCAGTATGTGAAGAATGTTTCAATGGTGGTTCCTTATACAGAGACTCAGATCGGAAGTCCCATAAATCTCACCCTCTCTGCCACACTCCTGCCTTCAGACACAGTCACATGTCAGGCACTGAGTGTTATTTTTATCCGATGACACCTTGGATTTCGGGGAGGAAGTAGCGGGGGCGGACAGCACGCGCTCAGTGTCCAGCTGTGGAACATCTGTGGTGTGAGGGGGCTGCGATGGGTCAGAGTGAGCAGCACTAGATCCCATGGGTTGGACACCGCACAGTCTCCCCTGCCCACTATCCTGAGCCCGCTGATCTGGTTGGAGGGGTGATCGCCACGGCCCTCGCCCAAAGGGGCCGTCCTTCACTGTGAGAGCGTCGGACAGATCGCCGACCAGGACAGGGCGGAGTGCCCCTGGGCATTGCTCTGACATGGCGGAGCGCCCCTGGGCATTGCTCTGACATGGCGGAGCGCCCCTGGGCATTGCTCTGACAGGGTTAAGCGCCCCAGGGCATTCCTCTGACAGGGTGAAGCGCCCCTGGGCATTGCTCTGATAGGGCAGAGTGCCCCTGGGCATTGCTCTGACAGGGCGGCGTGCCCCTGGGCATTGCTCTGACAGGGTGAAGCGCCCCTGGGCATTGCTCTGACAGGACGGAGCGCCCCTGGGCATTGCTCTGACAGGGTGGAGCGCCCCTGGGCATTGCACTGACAGGGTGCAGCACCCCTGGGCATTGCTCTGACAGGGTGAAGCGCCCCTGGGCATTGCTCTGACAGGGCGGAGCGCCCCTGGGCATTGCTCTGACAGGGTGCAGCGCCCCTGGGCATTGCTCTGACAGGGTGAAGTGCCCCTGGGCATTGCTCTGACAGGGTGAAGCGCCCCTGGACATTGCTCTGACAGGGCGGAGTGCCCCTGGGCATTGCTCTGACAGGGTGAAGTGCCCCTGGGCATTGCTCTGACCGGGTGACGCGCCCCTGGGCATTGCTCTGACAGGGCGGAGTGCCCCTGGGCATTGCTCTGACAGGGCACCGTGCCCCTGGGCATTGCTCTGACAGGGCACCGTGCCCCTGGGCATTGCTCTAACAGGGCGGAGTGACCCTGGGCATTGCTCTGACAGGGCGGAGTGCCCCTGGGCATTGCTCTGACAGGGCACCGTGCCCCTGGGCATTGCTCTGACAGGGCGGAGTGCCCCTGGGCATTGCTCTGACAGGGCGGAGTGCCCCTGGGCATTGCTCTGACAGGGTGTGCTGTCTGCTGACAGGGTCCCAGCTCAAACTTAGCACAACACAGCGACAAATTCTAAAAACATTGATAAACTGTTAAACAAAAATCATAACAAAATGAACCTTCAGCATTATCCTGGGCATTGTCCAGCACGAACTGTCACTCAGCCAGAACACTTCGGATTAATATCCCATCTGTTCCCAGTGCCTTCACTGTCAGGTGGAGACAGAATCAACGTCACACACAGTGACTGGGAGTGAGCCCACACCAGTCAGCTCAGGGGGAATGAAGGGGTGTGGAGGAGAGAGGAGGGGAGAGCGATGGGGAGTGTGGAGGAGAGCGAGGGGGAGTGTGGAGGGGAGAGTGAGGGGGAGTGTGGAGCGGAGAGCGAGGGGGAGTGTGGAGGAGAGAGCGAGGGGGAGTGTGGAGGGGAGAGCGAGGGGGAGTGTGGAGGGGAGAGCGAGGGGGAGTGTGGAGGGGAGAGCGAGGGGGAGTGTGGAGGGGAGAGCGAGGGGGAGTGAGGAGGGGAGAGCGATGGGGAGTGTGGAGGAGAGCGAGGGGGAGTGTGGAGGGGAGAGCGAGGGGGAGTGTGGAGCGGAGAGCGAGGGGGAGTGTGGAGGAGAGAGCGAGGGGGAGTGTGGAGGGGAGAGCGAGGGGGAGTGTGGAGGGGAGAGCGAGGGGGAGTGTGGAGGGGAGAGCGAGGGGGAGTGTGGAGGGGAGAGCGAGGGGGAGTGTGGAGGGGAGAGCGAGGGGGAGTGTGGGAGGGGAGAGCGAGGGGGAGTGAGGAGGGGGAGAGCGAGGGGGAGTGTGGAGGGGAGAGCGAGGGGGAGTGTGGAGGAGAGAGCGAGGGGGAGTGTGGAGGAGAGAGCGAGGGGGAGTGTGGAGGAGAGAGCGAGGGGGAGTGTGGAGGAGAGAGCGAGGGGGAGTGTGGAGTAGAGCGAGGGGGAGTGCGGAGGGGAGAGCGAGGGGGAGTGCGGAGGAGAGAGCGAGGGGGAGTGTGGAGAAGAGCGAGGGGGAGTGTGGAGGAGAGAGCGAGGGGAAGTGTGGAGGAGAGAGCGAGGGGGAGTGTGGAGGAGAGAGCGAGGGGAAGTGTGGAGGGGAGAGCGAGGGGGAGTGTGGAGGAGACAGCGAGGGGAAGTGTGGAGGAGAGAGCGAGGGGGAGTGTGGAGGAGAGAGCGAGGGGGAGTGTGGAGGAGAGAGCGAGGGGGAGTGTGGAGGAGAGAGCGAGGGGGAGTGTGGAGGGGAGAGCGAGGGTGAGTGTGGAGTGGAGAGCGAGGGGGAGTGTGGAGTGGAGAGCGAGGGGTAGTGTGGAGGGGAGAGCGAGGGGGAGTGTGGAGGAGAGAGCGAGGGGGAGTGTGGAGGAGAGAGCGAGGGGGAGTGTGGAGGATAGCGAGGGGGAGTGTGGAGGATAGCGAGGGGGAGTGTGGAGGAGAGAGCAAGGGGGAGTGTGGAGGGGAGAGCGAGGAGGAGTGTGGAGGAGAGAGCGAGGGGGAGTGTGGAGGAGAGAGCGAGGGGGAGTGTGGAGGAGAGCGAGGGGGAGTGTGGAGGAGAGAGCGAGGGGGAGTGTGGAGGAGAGAGCGAGGGGGAGTGTGGAGGAGAGAGCGAGGGGGAGTGTGGAGGAGAGAGCGAGGGGGAGTGTGGAGGAGAGAGCGAGGGGGAGTGTGGAGGAGAGAGCGAGGGGGAGTGTGGAGGAGAGAGCGAGGTGGAGTGCGGAGGAGTGAGCGAGGGGGAGAGTGGAGGGGAGGGGGAGTGTGGAGGGGAGAGCGAGGGGGAGTGAGGAGGAGAGAGCGAAGGGGAGTGTGGAGTAGAGCGAGGGAGTATGGAAGGGAGAGCGAGGGGGAGTGTGGAGGAGAGAGCGAGGGGGAGTGCGGAGGATAGCGAGGGTGAGTGTGGAGGGGAGAGCGAGGGTGAGTGTGGAGGAGAGAGCGAGGGGGAGTGTGGAGGAGAGAGCGAGGGGGACTGTGGAGGAGAGAGTGAGTGGGAGTGTGGAGTAGAGCGAGGGGGAGTGTGGAGAGGAGAGCGAGGGGGAGTGTGGAGGAGAGAGCGAGGGGGAGTGTGGAGAAGAGAGCGAGGGGGAGTGTGGAGCAGAGAGCGAGGGGGAGTGTGGAGGGGAGAGCGAGGGTGAGTGTGGAGTGGAGAGCGAGGGGGAGTGTGGAGTGGAGAGCGAGGGGTAGTGTGGAGGGGAGAGCGAGGGGGAGTGTGGAGGAGAGAGCGAGGGGGAGTGTGGAGGAGAGAGCGAGGGGGAGTGTGGAGGATAGCGAGGGGGAGTGTGGAGGATAGCGAGGGGGAGTGTGGAGGAGAGAGCAAGGGGGAGTGTGGAGGGGAGAGCGAAGAGGAGTGTGGAGGAGAGAGCGAGGGGGAGTGTGGAGGAGAGAGCGAGGGGGAGTGTGGAGGAGAGCGAGGGGGAGTGTGGAGGGGAGAGCGAGGGGGAGTGTGGAGGGGAGAGCGAGGGGGAGTGTGGAGGGGAGAGCGAGGGGGAGTGTGGAGGGGAGAGCGAGGGGGAGTGTGGAGGGGAGAGCGAGGGGGAGTGAGGAGGGGAGAGCGAGGGGGAGTGTGGAGGGGAGAGCGAGGGGGAGTGTGGAGGAGAGAGCGAGGGGGAGTGTGGAGGAGAGAGCGAGGGGGAGTGTGGAGGAGAGAGGGAGGGGGAGTGTGGAGTAGAGCGAGGGGGAGTGTGGAGGGGAGAGCGAGGGGGAGTGCGGAGGAGAGAGCGAGGGGGAGTGTGGAGAAGAGCGAGGGGGAGTGTGGAGGAGAGAGCGAGGGGAAGTGTGGAGGAGAGAGCGAGGGGGAGTGTGGAGGAGAGAGCGAGGGGAAGTGTGGAGGGGAGAGCGAGGGGGAGTGTGGAGGAGACAGCGAGGGGAAGTGTGGAGGAGAGAGCGAGGGGGAGTGTGGAGGAGAGAGCGAGGGGGAGTGTGGAGGAGAGAGCGAGGGGGAGTGTGGAGGAGAGAGCGAGGGGGAGTGTGGAGGGGAGAGCGAGGGTGAGTGTGGAGTGGAGAGCGAGGGGGAGTGTGGAGTGGAGAGCGAGGGGTAGTGTGGAGGGGAGAGCGAGGGGGAGTGTGGAGGAGAGAGCGAGGGGGAGTGTGGAGGAGAGAGCGAGGGGGAGTGTGGAGGATAGCGAGGGGGAGTGTGGAGGATAGCGAGGGGGAGTGTGGAGGAGAGAGCAAGGGGGAGTGTGGAGGGGAGAGCGAGGAGGAGTGTGGAGGAGAGAGCGAGGGGGAGTGTGGAGGAGAGAGCGAGGGGGAGTGTGGAGGAGAGCGAGGGGGAGTGTGGAGGAGAGAGCGAGGGGGAGTGTGGAGGAGAGAGCGAGGGGGAGTGTGGAGGAGAGAGCGAGGGGGAGTGTGGAGGAGAGAGCGAGGGGGAGTGTGGAGGAGAGAGCGAGGGGGAGTGTGGAGGAGAGAGCGAGGGGGAGTGTGGAGGAGAGAGCGAGGTGGAGTGCGGAGGAGTGAGCGAGGGGGAGAGTGGAGGGGAGGGGGAGTGTGGAGGGGAGAGCGAGGGGGAGTGAGGAGGAGAGAGCGAAGGGGAGTGTGGAGTAGAGCGAGGGAGTATGGAAGGGAGAGCGAGGGGGAGTGTGGAGGAGAGAGCGAGGGGGAGTGCGGAGGATAGCGAGGGTGAGTGTGGAGGGGAGAGCGAGGGTGAGTGTGGAGGAGAGAGCGTGGGGGAGTGTGGAGGAGAGAGCGAGGGGGACTGTGGAGGAGAGAGTGAGTGGGAGTGTGGAGTAGAGCGAGGGGGAGTGTGGAGAGGAGAGCGAGGGGGAGTGTGGAGGAGAGAGCGAGGGGGAGTGTGGAGAAGAGAGCGAGGGGGAGTGTGGAGCAGAGAGCGAGGGGGAGTGTGGAGGGGAGAGCGAGGGTGAGTGTGGAGTGGAGAGCGAGGGGGAGTGTGGAGTGGAGAGCGAGGGGTAGTGTGGAGGGGAGAGCGAGGGGGAGTGTGGAGGAGAGAGCGAGGGGGAGTGTGGAGGAGAGAGCGAGGGGGAGTGTGGAGGATAGCGAGGGGGAGTGTGGAGGATAGCGAGGGGGAGTGTGGAGGAGGAGAGCAAGGGGGAGTGTGGAGGGGAGAGCGAAGAGGAGTGTGGAGGAGAGAGCGAGGGGGAGTGTGGAGGAGAGAGCGAGGGGGAGTGTGGAGGAGAGCGAGGGGGAGTGTGGAGGAGAGAGCGAGGGGGAGTGTGGAGGAGAGAGCGAGGGGAGTGTGGAGGAGAGAGCGAGGGGGAGTGTGGAGTAGAGAGCGAGGGGGAGTGTGGAGGAGAGAGCGAGGGGGAGTGTGGAGGAGAGAGCGAGGGGAGTGTGGAGGAGAGAGCGAGGTGGAGTGCGGAGGATGTGAGCGAGGGGGGAGAGTGGAGGGGAGGGGGAGTGTGGAGGTGAGAGCGAGGGGGAGTGAGGAGGAGAGAGCGAAGGGGAGTGTGGAGTAGAGCGAGGGGAGTATGGAAGGGAGAGCGAGGGGGAGTGTGGAGGAGAGAGCGAGGGGGAGTGCGGAGGATAAGCGAGGGTGAGTGTGGAGGGGTAGAGCGAGGGTGAGTGTGGAGGAGAGAGCGAGGGGGAGTGTGGAGGAGAGAGCGAGGGGGACTGTGGAGGAGAGAGTGAGTGGGAGTGTGGAGTAGAGCGAGGGGGAGTGTGGAGAGGAGAGCGAGGGGGAGTGTGGAGGAGAGAGCGAGGGGGAGTGTGGAGAAGAGAGCGAGGGGGAGTGTGGAGAGGAAAGCGAGGGGGAGTGTGGAGGAGAGAGCGAGCTGGAGTGTGGAGGGGAGAGCGAGGGGGAGTGAGGAGGAGAGAGCGAGGGGAGTGTGGAGGAGAGAGCGAGGGGGAGTGTGGAGTGGAGAGGGAGGGGGAGTGTGGAGTGGAGAGCGAGGGGGAGTGTGGAGGAGAGAGCGAGGGGGAGTGTGGAGGAGAGAGCGACGGGGAGTGGTGGAGGAGAGAGCGAGGGGGGCGTGTGGAGGAGAGAGCGAGGGGAGTGTGCAGGGGAGAGCGAGGGGGAGTTTGGAGGTGAGAGCGAGGGGGAGTGTGGAGGAGAGAGCGAGGGGGAGTGTGGAGGAGAGAGCGAGGGGGAGCGTGGAGGATGAGGGCGAGGAGGAGCGTGGAGGGGAGATCGAGGGGGAGCGTGGAGGAGAGCGAGGGGGAGCGTGGAGGAGAGAGCGAGGGGGAGTGGAGGGGAGAGCGAGGGGCAGTGTGGAGGAGAGAGCGAGGGGCAGTGTGGAGGAGAGAGCGAGGGGGAGTGTGGAGGAGAGAGCGAGGGGGAGTGTGGAGGAGAGAGCGAGGGGGAGTGTGGAGGAGAGAGCGAGGGGGAGTGTGGAGGAGAGAGCGAGGGGGAGTGTGGAGGAGAGAGCGAGGGGGAGTGTGGAGGAGAGAGCGAGGGGGAGTGTGGAGGAGTGAGCGAGGGGGAGTGTGGAGGGGAGAGCGAGGGGGAGTGTGGAGGAGAGAGCGAGGGGGAGTGTGGAGGGGAGAGCGACGGGGAGTGTGGAGGGGAGAGCGAGGGGGAGTGTGGAGAAGAGAGCGAGGGGGAGTGTGGAGGGGAGAGCGAGGGGGTGTGTGGAGGATAGCGAGGGGGAGTTTGGAGGAGAGAGCGAGGGGGAGTGTGGAGGAGAGAGCGAGGGGGAGTGTGGAGGAGACAGAGAGGGGGAGTGTGGAGAGGAAAGCGAGGGGGAGTGTGGAGGAGAGAGCGAGGGGGAGTGTGGAGGAGACAGCGAGGGGGAGTGTGGAGGAGACAGCGAGGGGGATTGTGGAGGAGAGAGCGAGGGGGATTGTGGAGGAGAGAGCGAGGGGGAGTGTGGAGGAGAGAGCGAGGGGGAGTGTGGAGAGGAAAGCGAGGGGGAGTGCGGAGGAGACAGCGAGGGGGAGTGTGGAGGACAGAGCGAGGGGGAGTGTGGAGGGGAGAGCGAGGGGGAGTGTGGAAGGGAGAGCGACGGTGCGTGTGGAGGGGAGAGCGAGGCGGAGTGTTGAGGAGATCGAGGGGGAGTGGAGGAGAGAGCGAGGGGGAGTGTGGAGGGGAGAGCGAGGGGGAGTGTGGAGGAGAGAGCGAGGGGGAGTGTGGAGGAGAGAGCGAGGGGGAGCGTGGAGGGGAGAGCGAGGGGGAGCGTGGAGGGGAGAGCGAGGGGGAGCGTGGAGGGGAGAGCGAGGGGGAGCGTGGAGGAGAGAGCGAGGGGGAGCGTGGAGGGGAGAGCGAGGGGGAGCGTGGAGGGGAGAGCGAGGGGGAGTGTGGAGGAGTGAGCGAGGGGGAGCGTGGAGGAGAGAGTGAGGGGGAGCGTGGAGGAGAGAGCGAGGGGGAGCGTGGAGGAGAGAGTGAGGGGGAGCGTGGAGGAGAGAGCGACGGGGAGTATGGAGGAGAGAGCGAGGGGGAGTTTGGAGGGGTGGAGGGGAGAGCGATTGGGAGGGAGGAGGAGAGAGCGAGGGGGAGTGTGAATGAGAGAGCGAGTGGGAGTGTGGAGGAGACAGCGAGGGGGAGTGTGGAGGGGAGAGCGAGGGGGAGTGTGGAGGGGAGAGCGAGGGGCAGTGTGGAGGGGAGAGCGAGGGGGAGTGTGGAGGAGAGAGTGAGGGGGAGTGTGGAGGAGAGAGCGAGGGGGCGTGTGGAGGAGCGCGAGTGGGAGTGTGGAGGGGAGAGCGTGGGGCAGTGTGGAGGAGAGAGCGAGGGGGAGTGAAGAGGAGAGAGCGAGGCGGAGTGAGGAGGAGAGAGCGAGGGGGAGTGTGGAGGGGAGAGCGAGGGGGAGTGTGGAGGAGCGAGGGGGAGTGTGGAGGAGCGAGCAAGGGGGAGTGAGGAGGAGAGACGGAGGGGGAGTGTGGAGGAGAGAGCGAGGGGGAGTGTGGAGGGGAGAGCGAGGGGGAGTGTTGAGGAGAGAGCGAGGGGGAGTGTGGAGGAGAGAGCGAGGGGGAGTGTGGAGGAGAGAGCGAGGGGGAGTGTGGAGGGGAGACCGAGGGGGAGTGTGGAGGAGACAGCGAGGGGGAGTGTGGAGGGGAGAGCGAGGGGGAGTGTGGAGGAGACAGCGAGGGGGAGTGAGGAGAGAGTGAGGGGGTGTGAGGAGAGAGCGAGGGGGAGTGTGGAGGGGAGAGCGAGGGGGAGTGTGGAGGGGAGAGCGAGGGGGAGTGTGGAGGGGAGAGCGAGGGGGAGTGTGGAGGGGAGAGCGAGGTGGAGTGTGGAGGGGAGAGCGAGGGGGAGTGTGGAGGAGAGAGCGAGGGGGAGTGTGGAGGAGAGAGCGAGGGGGAGTGTGGAGGAGAGAGCGAGGGGGAGTGTGGAGGAGTGAGCGAGGGGGAGTGTGGAGGGGAGAGCGAGGGGGAGTGTGGAGGAGAGAGCGAGGGGGAGTGTGGAGGGGAGAGCGACGGGGAGTGTGGAGGGGAGAGCGAGGGGGAGTGTGGAGAAGAGAGCGAGGGGGAGTGTGGAGGGGAGAGCGAGGGGGAGTGTGGAGGATAGCGAGGGGGAGTTTGGAGGAGAGAGAGCGAGGGGGAGTGTGGAGGAGAGAGCGAGGGGAGTGTGGAGGAGACAGAGAGGGGGGAGTGTGGAGAGGAAAGCGAGGGGGAGTGTGGAGGAGAGAGCGAGGGGGAGTGTGGAGGAGACAGCGAGGGGGGAGTGTGGAGGAGACAGCGAGGGGGAGTGTGGAGGAGAGAGCGAGGGGGATTGTGGAGGAGAGAGCGAGGGGGAGTGTGGAGGAGAGAGCGAGGGGGAGTGGAGGGGAGAGCGAGGGGCAGTGTGGAGGAGAGAGCGAGGGGCAGTGTGGAGGAGAGAGCGAGGGGGAGTGTGGAGGAGAGAGCGAGGGGGAGTGTGGAGGAGAGAGCGAGGGGGAGTGTGGAGGAGAGAGCGA